>NW_027396634.1:237831-344442 GCF_047715775.1 Aspergillus undulatus | reverse complement strand
GGGTCTAGTATATTACTTCAAGAATTTAGGGGAGAGGCCAGGCAGAATTATTAAATAATAACTATAATATAAATATAGATAAACTTAGTTACTAATATTAAATTTAACTAATTTATACTTGTAGTTATAAATAATCTTTATTTATATTATAGTATATTTTAGTACTTTATCTGCGTTAAACTATATAATAAAGTCTTATTTTAATATAAAAATATATCTTAATATATCCTAAGATATACAGAGATTAATTCTAAATAGTAGTTTATATAATATTTTTTATATAGTTATGCTCTTTAACCTATTAATTATTAATATAATAGATAATATCTAAGCTAACCAGGCAATACCTTGTATAATTATATATTAAAATATAATTTTTATTATTATAATTATACGTTTAGTTTGCCCGTTAGATTAGGGATAAAATACTATTTATAGTATAAGGTATAAAATACTCCTTATTAAAACTTAAATATAAACTTTTAGTTTTAATCTAATATAAATCCTCTAGGCTAGAGTAAACCCTATTACTTAATAGTCTAGGTACTTTTCCCTGGTATTAAACCTATTTATTTTATAAACTTATTAATAATAACAAGTAATATATCAAAAGTATTAATATTAAGATTATTTAATAAGAAATAATTAACTATATTATTTATAGGGCTAAAGTAGTTTTTCAAGAAAGTTAATATAAAATCTATAGAAATAAAATTAAATAATATAAAGTAAGATATAATTAGCTAAAACTAACTATATAGTTAATAATAATATATTTAATTTTTTAATATATTAGATACTTCAGGATATATTCATGTAATATATATTAATTATAATATAATAAGATATTTTTTTATATATTCAAGATATTTATTAATACCTTAGTAATTAGAATTATTATGAATAATTTTAAAAAACTTATAATATATAAAACAAGGTAAGTATAGCTAGGGATCTAAAATAAGGTCTATTTTACTAGTATCTAGATAAATAATAATTTTATAATATATAAGGTAAAATAGACTATCTTATAGGATATAAAATAAATTAATGAAAAGTTTATAGGATTATAAAAATATAATTTTTAAGATATTTAAATTAAATATATTCCTTGAATTTATCTAAGAATTTAATACCTGAGATAATACTTTATTTATAAAAATAATTATAATATAAGCTTATAATTTATCAAGATTAAATATAGAGGGGTTGACAAGGTAAATATAATAAATATTAGGGATAATATTATTTTTACCTAGTTTATAATAAAGATTAATATAGAATTATTAAATAGATTAATTTACTTTAACTAGGTATAGGTTTATCTTCTTAAAAGTAATAATATTAAATAAAATCTATTTAATAATATTATAAGTTAATAAATAATTAGTATAGATAATAATACTATTCTTAGCTACTTTAACAAGATAATAAATTTTTTTATAATAATTAAACTAAATATAAGACCTCTAGCTTAGTTATCTAGTAAACTTTCTTTAATTTAATTAAAAAGTAATTTAGAAATATAATAGTTATATTTATAATTAAAATAATAATATAGATTATTTTTTATAACTCTAGTTATTAAATATATTCAGGTAGTAAATAATAATACCATGACTTAGAATTAATATATTAAAATTAATATAAACTATATATTCAAGATTTAAGTATATAAAAAAGTTTAATTTTTAAATTTAGACTAGATATTATTAAATAAAATAATTTTTTTCAAAAATAAATTTAATTAAATAGGTAATCTTTATGTAGTCCTTGCAAGCTTATTTTTTAAATAAAGTACCTTTTAATAATATAGTCTTATAATCTTAGAAATGCTGAATTTATTTAACATAATTCTTAATTTTTAAATAAAACTAGCTAGTTAAACTAGTATAGTACTCGAGATCCTTAAGTATTTCAGGGAAATAGAGCACGAGGATAGCTTTAAATTTTTTAATATAATTAGATCTAGTAAATTAACTTTTTAGCCTAATAATTAGACTAATAGAAATCCCAAGAAAATTCTTAATAACTTAATTTTAATATTAAGGTCTTGGAGCTTTAAAAAACTATAATTAATTATTATTTCAAATTTTCTAGTATTAACAAGAGGGTCTAAGGTCTTGTTAATTAAAGCTTGATCTTATTTAAATTAATAATAAATATAAAGTTATGGGATATATTATTCCTAGCCTTCCTTAAAGGATATTTCTATTTATTATTTTTTAAAAATATTAATAATACCTATATTTAATCTATTAGCCTAGATATTAAAGGATTTAATAATATCTTAATATTAGTTAATAATATTATAATTACCTCTATAATAAATAGTAATACTATTAAATAATATAATAGCCTTGTCTAATAAAATATTATACTTGGATAATAGTTCTAATAATTTAATATATTTATAGCTTTTTATTTATTTTTAGTTAATTTCTTAATAATATAGTAGGCCTGCTCTATTTAGTATCTAATATATTAGTAGTATAATTTTAGAGGGCTTTTATCAAGGCTTTATTAAGATATAAGAATATTTCTATAAGCAAGTATAGTAGTATTAATTCTTGTATAATAAATAATAATATAGTTTAAATCTAATAATATACCTAAATAGGTATATCTATTAATAATAATATTATTAGATATCTTATTAATAGCTTGAATAAATACTAGCTCGCTATTAATAAAGTATATATAAATAGTAATCTTGCTATCAAATTAATTAAATAGGGTAGTTAAGGATAATTTAAAAATAAAATCTTATTTAATAAGGTTTTCCTTATTCTAACTAGAAAATAGCTTATAAAGTAAGCAGGCAGAAGATAGGATTATTATATATAAATTAATATTTTAGTAATTTAATAGGGTTTAGCATGATGATAAATAGGAAAAGTTAGATTTTAATATAATTAAATAATATTAATTACTTTACTATAATCAAGAATAATTTTATAGTAATTTAGTATTTCTATACTAAGTAATAGCTTAATATTAATTTTATTAATAGTATAGACTATAACTATAAGCCATGAGATAGTTAATTAAATAGTATTATTAATAATTATAGGAAAATAGACCAGGAATATAATAAAAATATTAAAATTGTATATTAAACTAATACCTCTAATATAAATTAAATAAGTTATCTTGCTAATTATTATCCCAAGGATTAATTAAAAGAAACTAGTATTATTAATTAATTAAGAGTAAGTATCCTGTATCAAGGTAGATTTCTTTATAAAATTTAGTTATATTTAACTTAATTATAGTAATAGTACTTTTCCAAGTATATAATAATAATATATTAGGTATTATAAAATTCTCAGGTTTAATAATATAAGCTTCTATAATAAAATAATAAGTAGAACTTGATATATAATAATATTAATATTAATCTTATTAGGGCATGAAGTTCTCAGGTATTTATATAGTAAGTTATGTAATATAAAACTTATATTATAGTTCAAGCAAGTAATAATAATATTATTTATTATTAGAAAGGGCTTTATATCTTAATATTTATTCTTAAAAGCTTCAAAGTAGCTATAGAATATATTCTCTTGCTCTTTAATATTATCAAAGTCTTAATATTTAATTATACCCTTGATAAGAGATTTACCCGTATAGTAAGTATTAGAAATATTAATATTATAATATTTAGTAAAAGCTTAATAGGCTAAGTATTCAGGTTAAATAATATCTTAATAAATAGCCTTATACTAAGGTTAAGTTTAAGGTTAAAACTATTTAATAATAAAAGCTTTAGTATCAGGCCTCTAGTTCTAATATTATTAATTATTTTAAGTATACTTACTTACAGGGGGGCTATTATATAGAAACCCTGAAAAATATTTATATTTAAGTTTAATTATATTTAAAATTATTAATAAAATTATTATAGTTATTATAGCCAGAAAGGTCTCTGATACCTATACTAGGCTTAGTTTAGTAGATAGGGTAGTAGTTAATAATATAATAAATATATTAGGCTATAGGGAGGCCTAGAATAACTATATAACTAGTAGTTAGGATAATTAGCCTGTTATTAATAATTATTATTTCAGGGACCTTGGTAACAATTCTAGTTAAAATTTATAGGTTTAGGACTATTATTACTAGTACTAGAAAGGGTAAAATAGGAATTCTATCAATTATAAACCTTTATAAAGATATTTTGCTAAAGATACTATTATCCTTCAAGATTCTCAAGGGACTAAGCTATTATAATATTAATAGTTAATTCAGGGATATTATATTATAAGTATAGATTAAGTTAATCCTAAATTATATTTATCTAGTTAAAAGAGCTAGTAATCTCAGTAATATAATAATAATATATAATATCTTTAGTAAATATCTAGGGAGATTTACTATTCTAAATATTTTTATAAATATAAGATAAATAAGTAAGCTTCTATAGGGTTATTTATAGGCTAGGCTTAAAGTATTTAATTAAAAATTTAAGCTAGCCTTTTTAAGTAATCTATAATATAAGGCTAGCTTTTTAATTTTAGTAAGTTTAAAGGTAAACTAATATAATATAAATTTATATAAATAAACTTAAAATATTAGCTTGGACTATATCTTCTCCTGTATAATTAATAATATTATATATTTAATTAATAAAGATATTTATATCCTTATAGTACATGGTATTATTAATTTACTTTATAATAATATTATTCAATATATTAGGTTAGAAATATCTAATCTTTTTTATTTTTTATATTCTAGTATAGATATTATTATTATTAATAGGAAAAGGAATAGCTATAATCTATAAAATATTACCAGGATCCGAAGGATCAGGACTAGTATAATAGTAAAAGCAAGAATAATAACCTAGATATTTCTTAAATAAAATAGGTTAGGAAGGTTACTAGCTTAGATATTATTTAATAATTTATAAACAAGTATTTATTGCGGCTTGGTTATTATTTATTAAAACTTGTATTTATTATAGTATTTATATTAGATTAACTATGGTAGGCTATATCTTATATAATTCACGAGTAGGGAATTTAAAGTTTCAAGTATTATCTAAAAAGCTATTATAACTAAAACTGGTAGTATTACTTCCTGATATAGTATAATAATATCAGGTTTAATATTATTAATTTAATTAAGATTATAAACTAGGAGGCAAGATAGGTTAATATCCTATAATATAAGATAGTTTATTCTAGCTATTATTAATAAATAGCTTGCTGAGGCTAAGCTCGGAACTAGAGCTTAGTCTTGATTTATATTAGATATTAGAAGTACTAAATAATTACTAAGAGAGTAAGAATTTTTTCTTAAGAAGCTTATAATTAATTTAAGTAATAAACTAACTTGTAGCTTAAATAGTAGGTAGATTAGTTAATAAAAAGTCAATTAATAATAAGATATATATTACTAGTATAGCTGGTATAGCTAGTATAGCTAGTAATATATAATATAGAGATATAGCCCGAGGGGGTAGAATAATATTTTAAGGTTTATTATATAATTTACTAGTTTTATAGTATATATCTATATATAATTCTTATAATTTAGGATATATTATATATATTTTAATATATTTAACTAGCTCACGGGGTTATTTACCACAAGATATAATATTATTAAAATAAAATAGGAGTATAAAATATAACCAAGTAGTTTAATAAGGTCCTTAATAATATAATTAATATAGTTATTATTAATCTAGTCAAGATACTTGCTAGTCTTGTTAATTTAATAAATACTAACTAGCTATAAGAATCTTAGTAGCTAGGTATAGAACTAAATATTCAAGACTTTAATTAATAAGAAATTAATAGTATTTAGCTAAAGTAAGCTAGGGAGATATAGCAGTAAAGTATTTAAAAAAATTAATTATATAAGTATTGAATTTACTAGTATATAAGCTACTAGAGAATTAATATATAAAAAGTTAGTATACTAGCTCTTCTAAATATAATAGGGAGCAAGGATATTTTGATATTAGTAAGGTAAAGTTAAGGGGTTTAATGAAAGAAGTTACTATAGCTTAAAGAGCCCGAGATAATAATATAAGAATAGTAAAATAAGGTTAGTAAGTATATCTAAACCTGTATAATAGCAAATAAAGCAAGAGCTTGATAAATAAAGTAAATAAAGTAATTTAGAAGTTAAAGACAATAAAATTTAATAGGAACTAGATAAACCAGATATACTACTATTATTAAAAATATAGTTTGATTTCATGAGATAGATATTGTTTTATCTCGAAGGGGATAGACCCATAGAAGAAGCAGGATCACTGACTAAAGTATAAGTAATTACTAGTAACGCACCTTAATAGCGACAATACCTTGATATCAGGCCATGCGTGCAACATGTTTCCTAAATAATAGGAGGTAATTTATTAGGGTCTTATCATATAGATTAGGTCCAGGAAATACAGGTCTAAAGTAAGTAATAGATATAATAAGATAGATTTACTAGTTAAGTAATAAGCTAGTTAATTAATAGACTAACTTATTAATATATTTAGCAATTATAAATTGACTAGTATATTATTATTAAAACTTTTTAAGTATTAAAGAATATTAGATAGTAAGTAGATATCCCTTATATAAATATAAATAGACCAAGTAGTCTCTAATATAAAACTCTATAGGATAGTATTCTAAATTGTAGAAATACTTTATTTATAATATAGTAAATTTTATAGCTTCCTCAGTATCCAAGTATATAATAAAGTCTTAGTTAAATATTTACTCTAGTATATTCTATAGTATACAAAGGTCCATGCTAAATAATAGATAATATAAGGTATATTTTATCAAAGTATTTAATAATAAATTAATTACTATAATAATAATAAATATCTAAGCTAGCTAACAGGTCTAACCTATAGTGAAGCTATATTAAAGTATTATTTTAATAATTTAAATAAGCTATTTACTTAAGCTATTGCTCTATAGATGGAATATAGTAGAATAATACTAATAAGACTTAAGTTAATAAATATAGCGAATTGGGACCCGACAGGCCTATAGTAAAGTATAGAAGTGGACAAGTTGATGCTATTCAGAGACCACCGGCGGCGGGAGCTAACTACCTAATACTAACCAAGAACTGAGTTATCAGGGATAACTGATATAATAAAGTATATATATTATATAATAGTCCCCCTTTATTAAACAAGGTAATAAATCAAGTAAGTAATACCTGATAAGGTAATAATAATAATAATAATAATAATAATAATAATAATAATAATAATAATAATAATAATAATAAAAGAAGCGTTAAAAGCTACCTGAATAATAAAAGGAAGAATATAGCTAGTATATAATAGTAGGTACCATGCCTAGAATAAATTATATTTTAGTATATAAAATTAATTAGGAAATCAAGTAATAGATCAAAGTAATAAAATATTATAATATTCTTATCTTTTTATATTAGCTATATTTATAAGTTCTAGCTTCATGTCTATTCTTAGGTAAGTAATTATATTATAATTTAGGTTAAAAATTATAGATATTATAGGTATTTTTTTTAATCTATATAATTTTACTAAGTTAATAAAATAATAATTTATATAAAAGATATTTATAGTTTATTTTCTTAACTTTATAGTCTACTTTTTAAACTAGTTCTACTATATTATTAAGAAATATATAATAATACTATATATTATATCTAGGACTATAGCTAAGCTATTTCATGAGATATTTAGGGATAATAAGATACTTAATTTTATAGAAATAGTATTTTTTTATATTCTAATATATTAAATTAAAAAGTAAAAGATCAGGTTATTCTTTTTATTTTTTATAAGGATTAGGTTACTAAGGGTACTTCTCTAAGTATATAATTAATATAATAGAATATAAATACTACTTATTTAAATAATCTAGATAGTATATAAGGGCCTAACTTATTTAATGACCTTAAATAATGTTAAATAATCTTATAGACTAACTTGATAGCTTCTTGTTAAGTATAGCTTTAATAGTATATTCTTTATATAGTTATAGTCTAACTTATTAATAGCAAAGGATATAAGAATATATCCTATATTATATTTATATTTTATTATTATCTAGGCAAGTTTAATTACTTTAGCTATATTAGCTTAATATTTAAAAGGCTAGACTAGTATTATTCTTAATAGGCTAATATCTACTATAAACTTTAAGTATATATTATAAGTTTATATAAGGTATAGCTAGTATTAGTATTTATAAATATATTTAAAATGAATTAAATATATGAGGGCTTTAATCTAATTATGATATATTATAGGATTTTAATTATCTAGTTTATTTTTTTTTATTTTAATTATTAGATTATATATACTAGGCTATAATATAATAAGTTTTTGTAAGGGGACGTAAATAGATGGATCTTCCTATCTAAACGTGCCGTATGTACAAGAAGGAATCGCTGAAGAAGAGAACAGATCAGGAGGGGTAGATAGAAGGTAGAGGGGCAGGAACCACGTGACTATAGCCGCGTAAGCTACGCGGTGCATGTTATAGGATTAACTTATAATAGTACCCCCCTTCTTACTTAGGCCCCCCGTACAAAGCTATCTAGCACGGAGAGCAGAGAGGATAGGACTGGGAGCTATAGCTTTAAGTACAGGGGCAGGTTTAGTATATTTTGTATAATTAGATATCTAGTGATTACTTGATCCATAGTATAAGCAGAGGTTATTATCATGATAATAAGTATAGCGCGAGACAGAGGTAGAGGCGGAAGAGGCTAACAAAAGTAAAGTAGATCGAGATAGCTAGGCTAGCTGGGCTAGCTGGGCTAGCTAGGCTGGCAGGGCAGGTCTAATAGCAGAAATCTAGATAGGATCTGTATCTATTTAGTCTATATTCTGGTTCAAAACTAGTTAGTATTTAAAAGTAAATTTCTAGGTAGGGCAGTTACGCTAATTAGCATGCTAGACAAGTTTAATATATTTATTATACAAGAGGTTAAAAATAGAGTTATTTAAATATTCTAGGGTCTGGCAGAGGTTAGGCCAGAGCCCCTAATATAGTATAGTTATACGCGAGATATCTAGTTATAAGCTCGTGTTAGCCTTATACAAGAGCCTTTTAAACCAGGCAAGGTAAGCTATAAGTAATTTATTATTTTTTTACTATATAATTAAGAATTGTTGTATAGCCTCCTGCTGTTCTCGAGGGTTATAATATAGCTATTGGGAAAAGGAGAAGATAACCTTAGGATTTTATTACTAGTTATTTTCTGTAGACTAGCAGAGGTATAAGACTAAAGCCTGTTATAGCTATTCTAATTAATTTTATATATAGTCAAAGGTTAATATTAGCTCCCGAGAGCTGGTTAGATTAGAGTTTTACTTTAATAAATAGGAGCTATGTACAAAGTATATAAAGCTTGCTATTAAAATAAAGCAGGTCAGGCAGGCAGGTTCTAGGAGCAGGAACTAACAGGAGCTATATATAAAATTACTAAATCTTAATACAGGAAATATTAAGATCTATATATAGTTATTAGATTTCAAGGTACTAATTCTAGAATTATTATAATTTAATATATTAGTTCTAAAGTTCTTGCTAGAGCTACTATATAAATAGTAAAAGAGGGGTCTGGTTAGTTATTTTGTACAAGAGAGAAATTTATACAGGCAGATTAGTTTAAATTAGATTAAATTAAATTAAATTAAATTAAATTAAATTAAATTAAATTAAATTAAATTAAATTAAATTAAATTAAATTAGATTAGATTAGGTTAGGTCAGGTCAGGTAAGTAATTCCTAATATAAGGGGATATAAATAGATAGATCTTCCTATCTAAATATAATATATATACAAGAAGGAATCGCTGAAGAAGAGAACAGATCAGGAGGGGCAGATAAAAGGTAGAGGGACAGGAACCACGTGACCATAGCCGCGTAAGCTACGCGGTGCATGTTATGGGATCAACCCATAACAGTTTTAATATATAAAATCTTGAATAGTTTTTTCTAGAATTTAAATGTAAACTTTAAGTTTTATTCTTAATAATAATAAAAAAACCTTAATTAATAAGCTAAAGGTACTTGAGTAATATAATTCTTTAGTCTTTAATAATTTAAGTTATTTTTCCTGGGATTAAGACTATTCTTCTTTATAAACAGTATATTATTATTATTCCTATATTATATTTTTTTTAGTCTTGGGTAAGGCGGTTACAATATTGGTAGATTTTATGTAAAATAGGATAGGAGGGACAAGGATTAGTTATAATATATTATATAATTTATATCTTATTTAGAGTTAGAAATATTATAATATTTATTTTATTAATTTTATAATATTTCCTGTAGAAAATAATAAATTATAGGTATTCTACAATAAGTAATTCCTATATAATTATTATTATTATTATAGGCTTTTTATATTATATCCCTCTCTATAGAATATAGTAAGTATAAGGTTTCTATTATAGAGTTATTAAACTAGTAATTAATTAAAAAAAATTAAATTTCTATAAGGACTTTATATAGCAAGTTAGTAAAGTAATTAAACTAGATATAATAAGATTTTATTTACTAGTAGAACTTTGGTTTTATACTATTTTATATTAGTATTATATCCTTTAGTAATCTCTGCCTTAAACTTATCTAAATATACTACTATAAAAATAAAAATATAGAGGTTATACTAGTATATAAAATATCTCAGGGATACTTATAATTTTCTTATTTAATATATAACAGGAATCTGGATAATATATCTAGGATAATATTAATCTTGCCTGGCTTATAGAAAATATTAAGCTTAAATTATTATAAATATATTAATACCTATATTAATTTAAGATTTAACTTCTGGGGTAATAATATAGTTAATATATATTAATATATAATATCTATTATTACTGAATAATTAATAAATATCATGATATTTATATAATAAATTTTTACTAGATAATAAAGTTTTTATATAGCCTAGACTAGTCTAGATATCTTAAGTTCTATTAGCTAGTATTATATTTTAGTAGTACCTGCTATTTAACTAAGAAAGAGAATAGGTTTAACCTAATTTTATAATAATAATTAAGAAATAATAATAATAAAATCAAGCTTTAAATCTTTTTTTATATAAAAACTATTACTCTAATACCTAATTTACTAGTATTAACATTAATATAGAAGTTATATAATACTAAATAATAAATTAATATAGTCAGGCTCTTAAAATATAACTATATTATATTAAATATTTTAATTTTTATTATAGTTAAAGCTTTTAACTTTATTCTAAATATATCTCTCTTTCTAGTATATTTCTTTTCTTTAAAATTAAGGATAGACCTAGAAAGGTATATATTTTCATTTTAAAGTAGCTTAATTTTTATTATATAGTAGGGTATATAGCTAGGTAGCTAGTTAATTATATTTATTTATATTTTAAAGTTAGAAAGGGTCTCCAGAAATTTAAAATTAATATTTTTAATTTATTTTTAATAATAATTAAATTTAAAGCTAAAATATTTTACCCTAAGAAGTTTAATAATTAGAAATCTAAAAAAAGTTTTTAACTAAAAAAGTAATTTAAAGCTCTTAATATCTAGTAAAAAATCTATTAAGGTATTCCAGATACTTATCTAGTATAGTTAAATAAATTATAAAATTATTAATATATATATAAATAAACTAGTATAAATCCTGGAAGTATCTATCTATATTTTATTAAATATGGATAATACTATTAATTAATTTTATTAAATAAATAAATAGGGTTTCCTACCCTTTATAGGTTATTATAAATATAAAATAATATATAGATATATATAGGGGCTATTAATAAAATATAGAAATAATATTATATTTACTTATGTAGCTATAGCTAGCTACTATAGTAATAATTTTAATTTATATTAATTAACGGTATAATCCTTGATTATTTATTTATTAAGATTATACATATCCTAAATTAATCTATTTAAGTATTTATTAATTTTATCAGGCTTCTTTATTATAAATACTATTTATTTTATTAAAATAAAACCTAAGGTCTACTTTATTTTTCTTTATATATATAATTTATTATATACTATATTTATATACTTTTAGTTACAGGGAATAAGCAAATAAATCTTTATTATATATTTTTTAAAGTATTTATACTATCTAGGCTTAAACTCTATATATATATAATTAAATTTAGGTATATTAATAAGGTTTTTATTAAGTTAAATATTATTATATTTCTATATTAGTATTTTATAGTATTATATTATATTAATATTATAATAAATTATAATACTAAATTATAGTTTTATCTGTATATTTAAATTAACTTATAATAATATAATAGTATTATAGACTCCAGGTAATAGTTTAAGTAGATTAATTATATTAAATTTAATAATTAGTATTTTAAGGCTAATATTAAGCTAATAAACTTTAGGAGGCTTTAAATTTTAATAGATTTTTAAAATAAATATAATATTTAATAAGTAGTAATTTTATATTATTAATTATTACTATATAGGTAAATACTTCATCTACTATATATAATATAATATATTCTTATATAGGCTTAAAATAGTAATCTTGATTATTAATAAATATATTTTAGTACTAAATTAGAATATATATAGTTATTAGCAGTAAAATAATAATATATTTTTTAGTAAATATGACCTGTACTAGTTTATAGTTTAAATAAGTATTAAGTATTAATTATTAATAATATAATAATATCTCTATATATTCTAATAATTAATTCTAGTTTTAAGTATATTTATATTAAGTAAGAAGTTTACTTTTAATATTTTAATAATATAGGCTTTGTGGTAGTCCCGTTTAACCAACCCTTTGATGACTCATATCTTATGTCAGCTTCGCGTTTTACCTGTTACTTCGTCAATCGCGAGTTCTTCAAGAAATAACTAATAATATAACTTGATAATAGATTTGCCTAATAACTTGGTAGCATGTCCTTGGTAATACCCAAGTATTACTTTATTCGGAAGGAACTTCTATATTACTATTATTATATTAATACTAATTACTATAGTACTCCCTGATCACGTGTTATTCTATGTTCTTATAGTTAATAGCTTACTATTACCTACTGTCCTTACCTTTTTCTTCGGCTAGTTAATTTACTATTAATTTATTAAATTATATAACTACCTGCTTACCTTTACTTGTATACCTACTATACTTTAATCCTCTATTTCAAATCCCTTTCTATAATTATTATACTTTATACTCTACTCTAGCCTGGCGTGCCTGCTCCTGCTAGGTTATATTATTTTTTTTAAAAGTTAACTAGCATGTTTTAATCATGCTATTAATTATATTACTTATTTAGTAATTTACTTTATTACTTGCTCTATCTCTGCTTGGTTTTAACCTAATATTATTATTTATTATTATATATATCCTTAATCTCATGAACCAAAGCCTCCTTTTATATTTATTATTATATAAGTACTGATACTATTTAACTCTACTTAATAAATTACTAAATTAGCTTATTAGCTAGCTATATTTAAAGATTAATTAGGTTTTATAGAAGCCTAGAATTTTAATAATACTATATTATACTTTATAGAATACCTTATTATTTATTATTCCCTGCCAAGATCTGTTAGAAACTTCCTTTACCCTGCTAATTAGTTATTAAATTAGTTAAATCTAAACTATATAATTATAGAGTTACTTTACCTAGCTAATATAACTAGATTAAATTAAAACTATAATTTTTTTAATTAGGTTAATAAGAACCTATTTCCTAAAGTAAATTAAGCTAATCCTGTAAAACTTTTAAAAATAGTAAGATCTTACTCTATATTTATAGTTTTTTTAATTAATATAGTTAATATAAAAGGTAAATAGCTTATATAAAAATAAATAACCTTTACTTTTAGAAAACTAGCCTGAAACTCTTAAGTTAGGTTCTAGTAAATCCTAAAATTAAGCTAGAATAATTTACTATACTAAATACTTTTTCTAATAATTTATTAAATAAACTTCCTATAATTTATAGAGCTAGACTAATAATACTTAGCTTTATTTTTTTAATTAAGATATTATTATACCTGTTATTAATTATTATATAGCAAGAATAATTATCCTAATACCAAGAAACTTATTAAATTTTTTAATATCCAGTTTATTATACCTGAGGTTCCTTAATTAAGCAAGTAAAATTCAAAGGTTTAATTAAACTTAATAGTCCTAATACCTTTAATTTTAATATTAAATAGTTATATATTCTATAAAATTAATATTAATACCTTATATTTAACCTAAATTACCTATTCTATAGAAAATAAAATTATTCTACTAGTTTTATATATATACCTAGAACTATAGCTTTAGGTTCTAGTATTACTAGAGTATAAATATTATAACCTAATAAACTTATAATAACTAATCTCTTTTCATTAATTAAATAAAATTAATATAATATAAATAACTAGTTTAAATATTTTAAATAATATCTAAATAAGCTAGTATATAACAATTAATTAAAACTTCCTATTCTAAACTATCTTGTTAAACTAAACCTTCTAAATTACTAGGTTATCCTGATAATAGTAGATCTCTTCATAATAAGCCTCCTAGTAATAGTTTTCCTAGTTTACCTAGACCTCCTGGACTACCTAGACTATTTAGTAAAACCCTATTTAATAACTTATAGTATAGTAATAGATAGTCCGGATACTAGAAAACTAAGGAAATTAGCTATTTCTAGCTAGATATAGATAATAATATTATAGTCAAGAATATATTAATAGCTACTTACTATAAAAATATTAATATTTTTATTAACAGGATTTATAATATTATTACCTACAAGGGTAAAAATATAGTCAAGGTAAATATATAGGCTTGCCTTTATAATTTAACCCTTAATTAGTTTATTATCTAGCTAAATAACCTTAAGAAAGTAGCCCTATAAATAATTTTTATAGAAATTAGCTAGTTTACTTATCTAGTTAAATATCTTAAACTTAACCTATAGGTAGTATTATACAAGCTAATAATAATATTTTATAATTATAGTAATATCTAAAATACTAAAACCCTATAAAGCTTTGCTAAAGAGATTATCTATTTATATTATATTATTAAAATTACTACTCTATATAACTAAATATTTATAATCTAGAATTAATTTAATTTTTTAATTTATTAAAAAATATTCTTTTACCTAAGCCTGATATATTATAACAAGCTTCCTTGAAAAGCTTAAGTAGTAATAATATATATAATAAAATATTACTGTAAAATATTATAAATACTATAATAATTAATAAATTAGTAATTATAGCAATACTAGTCCCAAGGCTCCCTTAGCTACCCCTTAAGGAAACCTATATAATAACTATTAATAGTTTACTAACCTTATACCTAGCTATTAGATATTCTACTAACCCTAATAGCTATTTTACTAGTTGAATAATATTAGCTATTAATTAGTTATTATCCTGGGTTACTAGACCTAAATATCTAACTCTTATCCTTTAAATTTCTATCTTATTTAAGGTTAATAGTTATTAAACCTGTCAAATAGCTATTAGTAAACTAATCAAGACCTAGGGTAAAATTAAAAGTAAACTAGTAATTATAAAGGTTATAATAATTCCTGAAATTATAGGGGCTTCTATAATAATAATAATTACTAGCTATAGAACTAGTAATATAGCTAAGAAAATTTATTAGATTATAATAAATAGTCTTACTAGTTTTATAACTTTATTAATTAATCCTGAGTTTATACTTACCAAGAGCTTTTCTAAAGCTCTTATTTTATTTAAATTAATAAACATGCCTTTATTTTTAGAAGATCACGATATCTTATAATAAGAGTATATATTAGGTTAATCCCTATAATCATGCAAGTAGTTATATTAAATTATTACTATAAGATATTTTTTATTTATTAAATAAGAATAAACCTGCCCCTGAGGCCTTATTTAATAATACTAAAGGTTAATAAAATACTTACTATACTAATATATTAATACTGTAGTATTTAACTAATCCGAGAAGCCTATTATTACTACACGTAATAATTACCATGAATACTTTAAATTAAATAATATATTATACTAGTATCTTCTCTATATAAAATTAACAAAGCCTGATATAGTACCTATTATTCAGGCCTATACTGCCAAGATTATTAAATTAGATTAATACTAAAAGGATAGATATATACTATATAAATTACTATAAACCTACTAAAGTATTATTACAAGAATTAGCTTAAATACTATTAAAGAATTTTATAATATTTATATTAATACAGGCTATTCCTGGACTATTATTAATTTTATACTAGCTAGGAAGTTCCTTGATATTAAGATTTAACTAATACTTAAATTATAGTTAAAAAGGTATTAAATTAGTTAAAAAAATAAATATTATTATATTATTTTTATTTTTTATACTAGGTAAATTCCCTGATAGATATAGGTTTATTAAATTATAGGTTTAAGCTTACCTTATTAACAACCTTTTGAGGCTAAGTTATTAATACTAAAATTATCAAATAAGGTCTTACCCTAAACTTTAAAATAATATATATTATTATTTCATGCAGTAATCTCTAATTCCTAATTTAATATAAAAATTATATTTATTAAATTACTAAGGCTCTTATTATTGCCTAGAAATAAATTATTATTTTACTATACTTAAAATTTTATATTCCTGTAAAACTATATATTTTATTACCCGAAAAATAAAGACTTTATTTTTAAACTATTAGATTAGCTACCAGGGCCTTTATTATTAAATTATTTTATATTTTATATTTATTTAATTAACTATAAATTTTACTTTATTAAAGTAGTTAATAAATCTAATTATCCTATTATTATTATATACTACTATTACCTAGGAACTATCTCTAATTTAAACTATATTATAATATATTAAGTTAATCCTAAAATTAAGGCCCTAGCTCGTGGATATACCTATAAAGATTTTATTAAACCTATTCTAAAAGAAATATACTACTACTTTATTAAAGACTTATTTATCTAGATAAATAAAGTTATTACTAAATATAATATTAAACCTGGAGTTCCAGACTTCTTTTATAAAAATAATTTTTAGAATATTACTACTCTGTTAAATAGCTAGTTAATATATAGCAAGAACCTTGATATTATTAATTAGTTCAGGTGGCTTTTATGATCATCATGAAGTTCTTGCATTCAACTAAGCTGAAGCCGTCGAGCGGCGGGTAGAAGAACTGCATGATTACTAAGGTATGACATGAGCCACATAAGCCCGTACAACGGCCACAACCAAGACAAATAAGTCTATATTAAAAATATTTAAATAAATAAGTTTATTAAGGTATTTAAGGAAAGGAAAAATAATACTATTATAGATAAAAAAAGATAGGCTAGTTTCCTTTTATTAAATATTATTATTAAGGCTTGATAAAGCTATCATTCCTATTACTTTTATACTTTAAACTTTTTCTTTTATTAAGAATATTATATTTTCTTTTATTTTATAGTACCTGTTGCACACAGGTCTTTAAAAGATATATTAGTTATATCTTAATTATACGGCTCAGACTTCTACTTGTTCGACAGACGACTTTTTAGTTAAATCAACAATTTCCTCTTCAGAATCAGTGAACCGCCTACGGCGTGTAATAATAAAATAATTAATTCATGATGTAGTTATTGCCTCTCTACCTATGAACTGTTCGATAATTAGAAGAACAGGAGTGGCTGACTAAAACATAACTCAGCCAGTTCAGCGAACAATGGGAAGATCGATAGGCGTATGACAGTACGGCACGTTTATATGGGAAGATCCATCTATATACGTCCCCTTACAATAGAGATACTAAGATAAAATAAAGCTAGGATTATATCAATATAGATATATTAATATAACTATTAATTTGGTTAAACTAGGATTTGATGAATATAATAACTATTAAAGCAGTTATACTAGAATAGTTTAATTAATTTAATAGACTTGGATATATAAGGATATTTACTACCTGTATATAGATTTATTCTTTATATCTTACTCCTAGAATAAGTAATATTGTTAAACGTGTGGTTTGATTTCATGAGATAGATGTTGTTCTTCTATCTCGACGGGGTCGAACCTACAGAAGAAGCAGGATCGCTAACTAAGATATAAATAATCACGGGTAATATACCTTAGTAGTAATAATACCTTGATATTAGGCCATGCGTGTAATAAATAAGGGTAAAGATAAAATATTAATATCCTTGTTAAACCTTAATAATAAAGTATTTAATTATTCTTATCTTTATTAAATAGATATACTTTATTATATTCATTTATTAACTTTTCAGATCTAGCTAGATTATTAATATAAACCTATTTATTATTATTAGCTAAGTATCTATGCTAGTAAACTAGATACTCAAGAACAGGTTTTCAGGTTTAACTATAATATTAAGTATAATAATCAAGAAGCTAGTTAACCTTTTATCTATTATTTTTATTAGGATAGTATTTATCAATAATATATTTAGGTTTAATATAGTTATATCTATAAGGGTTAGAATTATTTAATAGAGCAGGTTTAAGCTAGATAATCAAGATAATTAAATAAATTTACTATATGAAGGGTAGTTTACCTAGTTAGTATACTAAATAATTAATCCTCTTAATAACAAGAAAAGATCTAGTATATTATTTTAAGAACTTAGGGGAAAAGCCAGGCAGAATTATTAAATAATAATTATAATATAAATATAGATAAACTTGGTTACTAATATTAAATTTAATTAATTTATACTTATAATTTTCCCTGGTATCAAATTTACTTGTTTTATAAACTTATTGTCGACATTTGGTGACCGCTAAGTATCCGCTTCAACGCCAAACTTATTATTAGTCAGCGTCTGCTCGGTCATATATTATATTGTTCTACTTCCTATTTTAGTGAGCTTACCCCTATTTCTTCTATATATAGTATAACTTCGCTGCTAGATTCAATAAATCAGACCTTTATATTTAGGTAATAAAATACTAAAGAATATATACACCACGGGTGGTCTTTAATAGTTATAAACCTAGTATATACCTAGAACTACTTTTTCTAGTTTTTTTTAAAGCTATTTAGACCTATTTCCTCTAAAGATACTATACCACGAGTAATAAATTAATTAAACCTACCCTAGTTACCCCTGAATTAAAGAATTAATCTGGATATTAATCCCGAGGCAGTTCCTATATAATAATATAGATACTAGTATAGTAACAAAGGTCTTAAATTATCTTGAATTTAAAGAATAATTAGCACGCATGGTATAATTAAATAAAGGTTCTAGTAATAATTAAGTAAATATAGAAATATATTAACCCTGAGGTCCTAAATAAAGATTTCTTAAAGTAACTAGATAAACTAGAAATCCCTGATATTAATAATAAAAATATTCATAGAAGGATTAGATATAATTATATACTAAATAAAAAGTTTAATTTAATAAGGTCTCTCGTGGGCTTGCTACATATATAATATTATTTATAGATTAATAAGCAAAGTATATATCCACTACTTATATAAGAAGATATTAGTATATAAGATCTTAAAAACTTTAAAATAGAAATTTATACCTATTATAGAGTAGATAGAGCAAAGGATCCTATCTTAATAGAAAGTACTTTTAAATAAATTAATAAAGGAGTAGAATATTAAGGACTAGCTATAGTATTATAAAATAATATATTATAAAGGCTTAGATATAGATCTTCTAGATATATAATATTAATAATTTATACAAGATTTCTTAAATATAGTTAGCGGGATTATACCTAGCTAGGTAGAATAATAAGCAAATAATCCTTAAAATTAATAGAGATATCCTATTACCATAGATAATCAAAATCTTTTAAGGTTATAAAGATAATACTAGTTATTTTTAATACTATAAATAATCTAAAGCTATATTTATAATTTTAAAAGGTTAACCTAATAAACTAGAAGTATTATTAATAATTAAATATCTCTATAGGATATCTTACTATTTTTATAACTGCTAGTATATTATAGCTTTAAAACAAGGAGTAAATTAGTCCCCTAGGCTAGATATATAAACTAAATTTAATAAGTTTCTAAATAAAATACTAAACCCTATCTAACAAGTATTAAAATAAGCCATGGATAGAGACATGAAGCTAAGGAAGTAACTAGAGAAAAACTAGTAAAAGAAATATATAATAATAATTATTTTAATAATTTTTTTAGTAAAATTATTATATAAGCTTTAGAATTACTTTATCCTTGACTCTAGATTTTCTATATATATATATAATAATTAATTATATTTCCTTAATTTCAAGCAAGAGGCTTAAGGCTCGCTCCAAGCTAGCAAGTTAGTAATAAAGATAGAAGGTAAAGGCAATATTCAGATTATTCCTAATTTAAAGAAGCTAATTAATTAGTACTTTACTAAAAGATATTACTTTTATACCTAGATTTTATACTAATATTCTTTCTACTTGATAAATAAAGAGAGCAGGATATAAATAAAATTAAGAGAATAATTATATTTTAAAAGGCTTATAAAGAGATTTATAGCTTGTATATAATTCAAGATCTTTAGGTTATTAAATATTAATTACCAAGTAAGTAAGAAGATATATATAGTCAGAAAAGTAAAAAAATTACTTATCTTGACTAGGAATAAAGATATATAGTACTAGTAAATAGGTTATTTAAATATTAAAGTAATTAAATACTTACTAAAGGTTTTAACAGGAATTAAATTATTTAATATAAATTATATAAGTTCCCAGCTATATAAATATATATCTTATTGATTATAAATTAGTAGATATCTTGTTAAACTATAGAATAAGAAATAAAATTATTTAAACAGGTTTAGTTTAACCTAATCTAGATAAATAAAGCTTTTAATAGAGACTGGTAGTATAACCTATCTATATAATAAAATAATATATAGCTATACTATATATACCTTAGCACGGAAGAACAGAGTTTTAAAAGTAATCTAGGACTTTACTAATCTAGCTAAGAATTAATATAGGAAGCTAGTAAGGATATATTAGTTTAATACTTAGAGGAGAGTTTAAATACTTAATCTTAGTTACAGGGATTTATTTATAAGATTTTTTTATATAATTATTTAATATAGGATAGCTCTGCGGAGTATTCTAGGGGGGTAATTATTAGGAAAGCAAGATCTTTATTATTTAATACTTAATTATTACTAGATCTTTAGCTACTAGCTTTTAAAGTAGCTATATATTTACTAAATAGATTATTAATTAGATTTTTAGACTAGAAAACTCTATATAAAATATTACATGAAAAATAACTAAACCTTATAAATCTATTTATATTTAAATATCACGTGTATATAAAGAATTAAGACCTTAAGAATACTGCGAAAGTTACTCCTAGAATACTTATTAGATATCTTGTAGGATATAAAACTTTTAATATCTGGTAGATATAGGTTCTAAAGTAAGAAAAGGTTAAAAAGGTAGGAGATATTATATTTAATAAATCTTAACTATATAATTTAATAAAGTTATTCCTTAAAAATCTAATCAAGGAATCAAGCCCTAAAATACCTGTAGAAGTATTATAGACTTTCTAAATTAGAGGATCCTGCTATAGAGGATTTTATTATACTAGATCTTGATAAAAAAAATATACAAGATGCTAAAACTAGAGCTACAGGCAAGATCTTAATATCTTTATTAGTAATACTAGATCTACCTAAGCCCATGCCCGAATTAGCTATGAAAGCTATAAATAACAAGCTAGAGTTATATAATTAACCTAAAAATAATTTACTAAGCTAAATACTTTATAAATCTCTATAAAATAAAAAGATTTAAAACTTAGGGAGTAAATGTCACGCAGTGTGCACAGTTCGCTATATCGGTCATCCCTGATGACTCAGTTCTTAGTCAGCATTAGGTAGTTAGTTCCCGCCGCCGGCGGTCTCTGAATAGCATCAACTTATCCACTTCCATACTTCACTATAGGCCTGTCGGGTCCCAATTCGCTACAGTAAACCTATATAGACTTAAAGAGATAAAGAGGTTAATCCTAGTAATATTATTAAAGGTAAAAGACTATATAGAAAGTAGATAAACCCTTAGTTTAAATCCTATACTATATATAAAGATTAAGTAGATACCTTACTAAATACTTTTATTATAAGTTTAATAAGCTAAATATTATAGAAATAATTCTATTAAAATAAATTTCTAGTATTACTATAATCCTGGAACAAGATACTTAAATACCTATTTTAAAATAAATTTATAACCGCATGTATAATTAAAAATAAAGTTATCTTGAATAAAGGCATGGTTAAAGTAGTAAATAACCAGGGGCTAGATAGAATCATATAATAATATTATTATAGGTTTTTATATATAAATTAACCAAGATATATACTTTATAAAGACTAAAATATATATCTATATACAAGGAAATCTTCAGGCAGAATTTATAGAAAAAAAATAAGTTATTATATTTATTATATATACTTTTAAGTTAATTATAGCCCTGGTTATAGTATTTAACCTGAATATAATATAGTATAATATTATAAATACCTTTTTTTAATATATTCCTTAATAAAGATATCTATATAAGCTTACTAGATAGTCTTAAACTAAAAAGAAAAATTCAAAAGATTATTTAAATATTATATAGCCTTTAAAGGTCCCCTTGATTATAGTAAAAAGATCTCTTAGTAATAATTCAAGAGTTTAGACTATAAGTAATAAATAAAGACTAATATTTATTTATAAATTATTACCTCATAGTATTATTTCATATAAATAATATTATTATAGTTCATAAAAAAGATTTAGTATTATATATAGAAGTTCAGTACTTCAAGCAGGTACTTAAAAGATAATATAAATTATATTATTTAGGTAATCTAGTTCCTAGGGATATATATTCTTTAAGACTAGACTATAAAAGCTCTAGTTATACTAGGATTTATATATTAATAAGATAGCTATTTAATATTATTTAAATAATTAAACCTGGGGCCTGAAGACCCCTATAGCTTATAACAAGTTTATCTCAAGAAAGGATCAAGTAATACTAGCTTAGATATATTATTATTAGCAGAAAAATAGATTAGTCTTATATATAATTATTATTCTAGACTAGATATTACTTATATAGTAAACAAGCTAGCTAAATTTCTTATAAATCCCCTTCAGAGAAGTATCCTGAGGCAGTAAATTAAATAATTATATACTTTTATACTATATAATATCTAGTAATTAAATATTCTAGCTTGATAAATCAAAACAAGACCTTTATATATACTAGTAATACTTCCTTTATAGATTATAAGGATTAGAAGAGTACTAAAGGATATCTCTGTAAGTTATATAGTAGTTTAATTATAGCAAGCAAGTAATATATAATTATAACCTTTATAACTAAAGCGAAATTACTAGCTATATCTAAAACTATGAAATTAACCTTCTGGTAGAAATACTTGTTCAAAGCTATTGAATTTAACCTAGAATATTAAATATTAATTTTATATAATAACTAGTAGATAATCAACCTACTTACAAAAAAAAGATCCACGGATCTATACAAAGCTTTAATATATTAATATACACGGCTAATAGTTTTATCAAGAAATTCAGGCAAAGTATATTAATATTTAATAGGTTCCTAGCGCGGAGATACCCGCGGATAGCCTCACGAAGGTTTTACCAGACTAAAAATACCAAGAATTTATAAAGATATTTAGTTTAGTTAATATAAAGAGCCTTATTATAGACTAGACCGGTAGGTTAATATATATAGTTAATATTTTAATATATCGAGCCTGTACATGACCTCGCTGATGCTAGAGGGGTGTGTTAACCTTTAGTAACTGCTAAAAATCTGCTTTAATACCGAACTTATTATTAGTTAGTGTCTGCTCGGTCATATATTATATTGTTCTACTTCTTATTTTAGTTAGTGAGCTTACCCCTATTTCTTCTGTATATAGTGTAGCTTCGCTGCTAGATTCAATGAATCAGACCTTCATATTTGGGTGGTGAGATACCGAAGATTACGTACGTCGCGGTTTCCGACACTTATTAATAATAATAAGTAACATGTTAAAAGTATCAATATTAGGGTTATTAATAAGGAGTAATTAACTATATATATTACTTATAAAATTAAAATAGTTCTTCAGGAGAGCTGATATAAAATCTATAAAAATAAAATTAAATAATATAGGGTAAAATATAATTAACTAAAGCTAATTATATAGTTAATAATAATATATTTAGTTCTTTAAATATATTAGATTCTTCAGGATATATTTATATAATATATATTAATTTTAATATAATAAGACACCCCTTATATATATAAGATATTTATTATTATACTTTAGTAATTATTATGAATTATTTTAAGTTTATAATATATAGAATAAGGTAAATATAGCTAGGGATTTGAAATAAAGTCTATTTTACTAGTATCTAGATAAATAATAGCCTTATAATACTTAAAATAAAGCAGATTATTTTACAAGATATAAAATAACTTAATATCAGGATTATCTTAAAAAATCTATAAGGTTATAAAAATATAATAGTCTTTAAAATATTTAAATATATTCTTTAAATTTATCTAAGAATTTAATACCCAAGATAATAACTTAGTTATTTATAGAAATAATAGTAGTATAAGCTTATAATCTGTTAAGATTAAGTATAGAGGGGTTAACTATCTTACCCTTGCAGGGTAAATATAATAAAATATTAAGGATAATATTATCCTTGCTTAATTTATAATAAAAATTAATATAGAATTATTAAATAAATTAACTTGCTCTAACTAGGTATAGGTTTATCTTTTTAAAAATAATAATATCAAATAAAGTCTATTTAATAATACTATAAGTTAATAAATAATTAATATAAATAATAATACTATTCTTGGCTATTATATAAAATAATAAATTTTTTATAATAACTAAACTAAATATAAAACCTCTAGCTTAGTTAACTAGTAAGCTTTCTCTAATTTAATTAGAGAATAATTTGAAAATATAATAAATTATATTTATATTTAAAATAATAATATAGACTAGTCATTATAATTCTAGTTATTAGATATATCCAGGTAATAATATTTATATAGTCTTTGCAAGCTGGTCCTTTAAATAGAGTACTTTTCATAATATAGTCTTGTAATCTTAAAAGGGCTAAATCTATTTAATATAGTTCTTAATTTTTAAATAAAACTAGCTAGTTAAACTACTATAGTATTCAAGATCCTTGAATATTTTAAGGAAATAGAGTACAAGGATAGCCTTAAATTTTTTAATAAATATAATTAGACTTAATAAATTAACTTTTTAGCCTAGTAATCAGACTAATAAAAATCCTAGGAAAACCTTTAATAATTTAATTTTAATATTAAGGTTTTAAATTTTTAAGAAAGTCATAGCTATATATTTAAAATAATTATTTAATATATAAAATATAATAGTTATATTATTAATATAAGTATAATAAAAAGATCTAAAATTATATAAATAAATATTTATCTAGTATTATATATAAAAAAAATTAAATTAATAAACCTTATAATTATTTTATTAAAAACCTCCTGTCCTTTATAATTAATTATAGCAAGCTAATTTTAATAATTAAATTAAACTAGTTATTAATAAAAAAAATTAGCTATATTAATAATAAAGATATAGCTATAACTATAAATAAGTATAAAAATCTTTTATTATATAAATATAGGATAGTAATTAGGGACTACCTCTTTATTTATTCTATATAAGTTATTAATAATATACTTTTTATTAACTATTTTCTACTATTTCAGGTTAAAAACCAGGCAATAGACTATAAAAATAAAAAAATTAATAAGGTTATAAAATATATTATTTTTAGTTTTCTTTAAAGGGTACTTCTATCTATTATTCTTTAGGAATATTAATAATACCTATATTTAATTTATTAATCTAGATATTAAAGGATTTAATATCTTTATATTAGCTAATAATATTATAATTACTTCTATAATAGATAATAATATTATTAGATAATATAATAGCCTTATTTAATAAGATATTATACTTAAATAATAGTTTTAATAATTTAATATATTTAGAGCTTTCTGCCTGTTTCTTAGCTAATTTCTTAGTAATATAGTAAGCTTGCTTTATTTAATATCTAATATACTAGTAGTATAATTCAGGGGATTTCTAACAGGTAGTATTTTAACTCCAGTTAAAATTTTAATTATAATTAGAAATAATACCACGGGCAAGTTTTATAGTATTTATTCTTATATAATATATAATAATGTAGATTAATCTAATAATATTCCTAGGCAGGCATGTCTAGTAATAATAATATTATTAAATATTTTTTTAATAGCTTGGATAAACAACAAGTTATTATCTATAAGGTAAGTATAAATAGTAATTTTACTATTAAGTTAATTAAATAGGGTAATTAAAGATAATTTAAAATCTTATTTAACTAGTAAGGTTTTTTTTGCTTTTAACTAGAATATAGCTTATAAAGTAGGTAAAAAAAATTATTATATATAAACTAGTATCTTGGTAATTTATTAGGGCTTAATATAATAATAAATAGGGAAGATTAGATTCTAATATAATACTAATCTTTTTATTATAATTAAAAATAATTTTATAGTAATTTACTATTTCTATACTAAGTAATAGCTTAGTATTAATCTTACTAATAGTATAGATTATAACCATGAGCTTTATAAAAGTTAGTTAAATAATATTATTAATAATTATAGGAAAATAGACTAGGAATATAGTATAAATATTAAAATTATATATTAAATTAATATTTCTAATATAAATTAAATAAGTAGCCTTGCTAATTATTACTCTAGGTATTAACTAAAGGAAAGTAAGTAGTATTATTAATTAATTAAGAATAGCTAGTATTAAAGTAAATATCTTTTATAAGATTTAGTTATATTTAATCTATTATAGTAGTACTTTTCTAAGTATATAGTAATAATATATTAGGTATTAATAAATTCTTAGGTTCTATAATATAAATTTCTAATAATAAAATAAGTAAAATATAATATATAATAATATTAGCTTTATTAGAATTAGAGTTGCACGCATGGCCTGATATCAAGGTGTTGTCGCCATTAAGGTGCGTTACCAGTGATTACCCATACTTTAGTCAGCGAACCCGCTTCTTCTGTGGGTCCGTCCCCTTCGAGATAAAAACAATATCTGTCTCATGAAATCAAACCATACGTTTAACAATTAGTTTTACTAGGGCACGAAGCTTATAGATACTTATATAATAAATTATTTAATATAAAACTCGTGTTATAGTCTAAATAAGTAATAATAATCTTAGTAATACTATTAATAATATTCCTAGTATTATTTTAGGTAATATTTTTATTTATAGTTAAAAAGGGCTCTATATTTTAGTATTTAGACTTAAAAGCCTTAGGAGTAACTATAGAATATATTTTTTTTATTTTTTAATATTATTAAAGTTTTAATCTTTAATTATACCCTTGATAGAAGATTTACCAGTATAATAAATATTAGAAATATTAGTATTATAATATTTAATAAAAGCTTAATAAGCTAAGTATTTAGGTTAAATAATATCTTGATAGATAGTATTATACTAAGGCTAAGATTAAGGTTAAGATTATCTAATAATAAAAGCTTTAATATCAGGCCTCTAATTCTAATATTATTAATTATTCTAGCTATATTTATTTATAAAGGGCTTATTATAAAAACCCTGAAAAAGTATTTATATTTAGATTTAACTATAATCAAGGTTACTAGCAAGGTTATTATAATTATTATAGCCTGAAATATCTCTAATACCTATAGTAGGCTTGGTTTAGTAGATATAATAGTAGTTAATAATATAATAAATATATTAGGCTATAGGGAGGCCTAGAGTAAGTATATAGCTAGTAATTAGGATAGTTAGCCTGTTATTAATAACTATTATTCTAGGGACCTTGGTAGCAATTCTAGTTTAAATTTATAGGTTTAGGACTATTGTCACGCAGTGTGCATACTTCGCTATATCGGTCATCCCTGATAACTCAGTTCTTAATCAGTATTAGGTAGTTAGCTCCCGCCGCCAGCGGTCTCTAAATAGTATTAGCTTATCTACTTCTATACTTCACTATAGGCCTGTCAGGTCCTAATTTACTATAATAATAGTATATTTACTCTTTTTTTTTAATCTAGGAATTACCTAGGATTTCTAGTTCCCCCCTTTAAAGCCTTGTAATTAATAATTCTACTATATCTATACTAATTTGATATTTGTAATACTAATCTAGTATATAAGTTTAATATAAAATATGGATATTAATTTTATCCCAGGATTTAAAGGTTTATATCAAGGCCTTGGGTTATTAAAAGAACCTAAACTAGATAAAACTAAATTTATATACCCTAATTTTTTCATAAAATACTAAGATATAATTAATTTAACTTTTTTATTAAATAAAGTTTCTAATATTACTAGAATAACAAGCTCTAGTATCACTAGTTAGACTAGCCCGACTAATATTTAAGTAAACCTTTAGATTCTTTACTATATAAATATAAATATTAATAGCTATTATTCAGTAAATATTAAATATAAATCTAGTAACTAATAGTCTCTAGATTATACCTATTACTGCTAGTAATAGAACAGGCCCTATTAAAATAACTACTAAATTAATATATTAATACCTGGCTAATATTAACTTTTTCTACCCTAATATACTAATTAGCTAGGGTTATAGTAATAAAATTAACTAAGATAATAAATAATATTTTAAAAAATATATATATTTTTATTAATTACCTTTAAGCTATAATCAAGAACCTTGAAATATACTTATATAGAGAAGCTATATATTAATATAATATTAAACTAGATTAGGTTTAATAAAGAGGTTTAATAACTTTAGTTATTATTAATAACTAATATATATAACTTAAAAAATATTTTAAAATACCAGCTAGCCAAGCTTAATAAAAAATAAACTAAACTAGATATACTATTATTAATATACTAAGTAAGAACCCTTTATCTTTATATATATCAAGTATAATATTATATACTAAATAATATAAAAAAATCTAATTAAGATTACTTGCTTATCTTATATACCTGGTTAGACCTTGATATTAAGCTTAGATATATAAGTAATAAACCTTTTAAAGGTATTATAATTATATAATTTATAGAGATACTTAATTATAAATAAACTAATTAATTTAATTAATTTAATATTTAAAAACTACTTTACTAACTTATAGCTATAGCTACTAGTTTCTCTTACCCAAGATATTAAATACATAGTAACTATAGTAGTAACTACTGTAGCGAATTGGGACCCGACAGGCCTATAGTGAAGTATGGAAGTGGATAAGTTGATGCTATTCAGAGACCGCCGGCGGCGGGAGCTAACTACCTAATACTGACTAAGAACTGAGTTATCAGGGATAACCGATATAGTAAACTATATATATTATATAACAGTCCCCCTAATTAAACAAGGTAACAAATCAGGTAGGCAATACCTGATAAGGCAGCTATAATAAATAGTAATTAAAAATAAAGAAAGTTAAAGGCCATGTAAGTAATAAAAGGAAAACCATGGCTAGTATATAATTCCAGGTACTATGCCTAGAATAAACTATTTATTAATTAGGAAATTAAGTAATAGTTAGATATTATATTCTAGTTATCTCTTTATATTAGCTATATTTACGAGTTCTAACTTTATATTTATTCTTAGGTAGGTAACTATATTATAGTTTAGGTTAAATATTATTAGTATTTTTTTTAATATATATAACCTTACCAGGCTAATAAAGCTATAATTTATATAATAAAAATATCTATAGTTTATTTTCTTCTTTAATTTTATAGTCTGCTTTGTATTTTACAACTAGTTCTACTATATTATTAAGAAATATATAATAATACCACATGTTATATTTAGGACTATAGCCAAGCTATTTTATAAGGTATTTAGGGCTAGAGTTAGTTATATATTTTATAATAAAATACTTAATTTTATAGAAATAGTATTTCTTTATATCCTAATATATTAAATTAAAAGGTAGAGGATCAGGTTATTCTTCTTATTTTTTATAAGAATTAGGTTATTAAGGGTACTTCTCTAAGTATATAATTAATCTAATAGGATATAAGTACTACTTACTTGGGAAGTCTAGATAGTATATAAGGGGCTTAATTTATTTAATAACCTTAAATAATCCTGTAAATTAACTTGATAGCTTCTTGTTAAATATAGTTTTAATAATATATCCTTTATATAGTTATAGTCTGACTTGCTTACTAATAGCAAAAGATATTAGAATATATTCTATATTATACCTATATTTTATTACTATCTAGGTAAGTTTAATTACTTTAGTTATATTAGCCTAATATTTAAAAGACTAGATTAATATTATTCTTAATAGACTAATATCTGCTAAAGATCTTAAATAGATACTATATATAAGTTTATATAGGGTATAGCTGGTACTAGTATTTATAGATATATTCAAGATAGATTAGATAAAAAGGAAGGCTTTAACCTAATTAATAATATATTCCAGGGATATAATAATATACTATAAAAATATTTTATCTATTTAATTAGTCTTTTTACTTTAGCTATTAGACTGTGCATGCCAGGCTATAGTATAATTAATTTTAATATATAAGAGCTAGAGTAATTCTCTCTAGAATTTAGATATAAACTTCAAGTCTCTATTATTAATAATAGTTTAAGGAAGGCCTTAATTAATAAGCTAAAAGTATTTAAGTATTATAGCTACCTAAGTCCTTAGTAATCCAAGTTATTCTCCCCGGGATTAAACTATTTCTTTTTATAAATAGATATATTACTATTATTACTATATTATATCCTTCTTTCGTCTCAGGTAAGGCAGTTATAATATTAATAAATATTATCTAAAATAAGATAGGCAGGATTATAATTAACTATAAGGCTCTATATAGTTTATATCTTATTTACTAGAGTTAGAGGTATTTACTATAGTATTTAATTTATTTTTTTATTTTATAGTATTTCCTGTAGAAAATAATAAATTATAGGTATTCTATAATATAAGTAATTCCTATATAGCTATTATTATTATAGGCTTTTTATATTATATCCTTCTCTATAGAGTATAATAAGTATAAGGCTTTTATTATAAAGCTATTAGACTAGTATTTAACTAAAAAGATTAAATTTTTATAAGGACCTTGTATAGTAAGTTAATAAGGAAATTAAATTAGATATAGTAAGGTCTTATTTACTAGTAGAACTTCTTTAGCTTTATACTATTTTAGATCTATATTATAACGTTCAGTAATCTTTATTTTAAACTTATCTAAATATATTACTATTAGTATTAATAAAGGCACGGGTTTTATATATAATATACTAGTATATAAGATATCTAGGGAATACTTGTTATCTTCCTATTTAATATATAATAGGAGTCTAGATAATATATCAGGGATAATATTAGTTTTCCCTGGTTTATAGAAGATATTAAGTTTAAACTACTATAAATATATTAATACCTATACTAATTTAAGGTTTAACTTCTGGGGTAATAATATAGTTAATATATATTAATATATAATATCTGCTGTTACTAAATAATTAGTAAATATAATAATATTTATATAACAAGTTTTTACTAGATAGTAGAGTTTTTATATAGCCTAGACTAGTCTAGATATCTTGAGTTCTATTAGCTAGTATTATATTTTGGTAGTACTTGCTATTTAACTAAAAAAAGAGAATAGGTTTAACCTGGTTTTATAGTAATAGTTAAAAAAAATAGTAATAAGGTTAAGCTTTAGGTCTTTTTTCACGTGAAATATTATTATTCTAATACTAAATTTACTAGTATTAATATTAATATAGAGGTTATATAGTATTAAATAGTAGATTAGTATAATCAGGCTCTTAAAATATAATTATATTATATAATATTTTAATTTCTATTACTGTTAGAGCTTTTAACTTTATTTTAGATATATATCTCTTTCTAGTATACTTCTTTCCTTTAAAATTAGATAGACTTAGAAAGGTATATCTTTTTATCTTGTAGTAGCTTAATCTTTATTATATAGTAGGGTATATAGCTAGATAGCTAGTTAATTATACTTATATATATCCCTAGGTTAGAGAGGGTCTCCAGAAATTTTAAGCTAGTTATTATTTTTAGTTTATTCTTAATAATAATTAAATCTAAAGCTGAAATATTTTGCCCTAGTAGTTTAATAATTAAAAATCTAAGAAATATTTTTCTAGCTAAAAAAGTAATTTAAAGCTCTTAGTATCTAGTAAAGAATTTATCAAGGTATTCTAGATACTCTTCTAGCATAGCTAAGTAGGTTATAAAGTTATTAATATATATATAGATAAACTCGTGTAAATCCCGGAAGTATTTATTTATATTTTATTAAATATAGGTAATACTATTAATAAACCTTATTAGGTAAATAAGTAAGGTTTCCTGCCCTGTATAGGTTATTATAGATATAAAATAGTATATAGATATATATAAGGGCTATTAATAAAATATAGAAGTAATATTATATATACTTATATAGTTATAGCTGGCTACTATAGTAATAATTTTAGTTTATATTAGTAAAAGGTATATATCCTTAATTATCTATTTATTAAGATTATAAATATCCTAGACTAGTCTACCTAAATATTTATTAACTTTATCAGGCTTTCTTATTATAAATACTAGCTATCTAGTTAGGGTAAAACCCGAGGTCTACTTTATTTTTTTTTATATATATAGCTTATTATATACTATATCTATATGCTTTTAGTTATAGGGAGTAAGCAGATAAACCTTTATTATATATTTTTTAAAGTATTTATGCTATCCAGGTTTAAACTCTATATATATATAGTTAGACTTAAGTATATTAATAAGGTTCTATTAAGCTAAATATTATTATATTTCTGTATTAATACTTTATAGTATTATACTATATTAGTATTATTATAGACTATAATACTTAATTATAGTTTTATCTATATATTTAGATTAGCCTGTAGTAATATAATAGTATCATGGACTCTAAGTAATAGTTTAGCTAGACTAATTATATTAAATTTAGTAACTAGTATTCCAGGGCTAATATCAAGCTAATAAACTTTAAAGGTTTTAAATTTTACTAGATTTCTGAGATAAGCATAGTATTTAATAATAGCTAGTAATTCTATATTATTAATTACTATTATATAGGTAAATACTTCGTCTACTATATATATATATATATAATATAATATATTCTTGTTATATAGGCTTAAAGTAATAGTCTTAGTTATTAGTAAGTATATTCTGGCGCTAAATTAGAATATGTATAGTTATTAGTAGTAGAATAATAGTATACTTTTTAGTAAATATTACCTGTACTAGTTTATAGTTTAAGCAAGTATTAATTATTAATTATATAATAATATCTCTATATATTCTAATAATTAGTTATTATCTATCTAGGTTAATTATATAATATTCTAGTCCGAGTATATTTATACCAAGTAAGAGGTTTACTTTTAATATTTTAGTAATATAGGCTTTAACTATAAGCTTTATAGTAATATTATACTAGCTAGATATAGTAAATTAATATTTACTAAAATAAAATAATAGTAAAATAAACTCTATTATTTAATTAATTCTTATTCTTTATAAAAAAATAAAGTTTATATATTACTAGACCTGAAGTTTAGGTAGATTCTTCTATAAAAATATTTTATTAATTAGAGATAAAGTTAAATCTAAATTAATATAAATAAAATATAGGGAACCTTCAGGTTCAAGGTATACTTGTATAGTAATATATCTCTAGTCATGGAAGCCAAGGCCAGGGGAATAGGAAAGGGTTAAACTTAATATTTAAATAATAAATATAATTATAAGAATATTAGGTTCTAGGTCAAATATATCTATAAAACTATTATATTAAAAAAGATATATATAAAGTATATTATTTAAATTAAATATAGCTATATAGTAATTATATTAAATTCTATTAGGGTTAGGTTTATTAGTATTCTCCTGTTAATTAGCTTCTTTTTTTACTAAATATACTTTATATTTAGTTTATTCGGCTAGACCTGGGTCTTTATTATAATATTTATAAGGTATTTTTTTATATTCTTTATTAGTATAGTAAGACCTTTATTAGTATTAATAATATAGCTAGTAATAATTATTATTATAGAATCTGTTATTATTCCAGTTAAAATAACATGGTAAACTAGTTTAACATGCTAAGTGGTTATACCTGTAGTTATTACTTTAATTTTAATATCCGGCGTGTTTCCGCGGCCTTATATAGGAGGTACAGGCCAGAAAGGTTAAATATATTATTAGTTTTATATTTAAGGAGGATTCTAATAATTATTATTAATACAAGGCTCTATATATTACTAGGGCTATACTTTATAGGGTTATTATAAGTTATTTTATCTATACTAGGGAAATAAAGCAAGGAAAGGGTCCGGCTAGTTACCCTATAAGTTCTATAGGGAAGGGTTTAGAGAGTAGTTACTGTTATAGTTATTATAGCTATAGGTTTAATATTTTAGGTAAGAGAAACTAGCAGCTATAGCTATAAATTATTAAGGTAGTCTTTAGATACTAAATTAGTTAAACTAATTAGTTTATTTATAATTAAGTATCTCTATAAACTATATAATTATAGTACCTTTAACAGGCTTATTAATCATGTATCTAAACTTAATATTAAAGTTTAACTAGGTATATAGGATAAGCAGGTAATCTTGATTAAATTTTCTATATTATTTAATATATAATATTATACTTGATATATATAAAGATAGGGGTTTTTTATTTAATATATTAGTAATAGTATACCTAGTTTAGTTTATTCTTTACTAAGCTTGGCTAGCAGGTATCTTAAAATATTTTTTAAATTATATATATTAATTATTAATAATAATTAAAGTTATTAAACCCTTTTACTATACTTAATCTAGTTTAGTATTATACTAACGTATAGCTTCTCTATACAAGTATATTTCTAGGTTCTAGGTAACTAGGGTTACTCCTTTTATTTTAATTATAATTTAGAGGTAGTTTATAAATATATAAATATTCTTAAAATATTATTTATTATCCTGGTTAACTTTATTACCATGACCCTAGCTAATTAGTATATCAGGGTAGAAGAAGCTAATATTAGCTAGGTACTAGTATATTAACTTAGTAACTATCTTGGTAAGGCCTGTTCTATTACCAGTGGTAGTAGCAGATATATTCTAGGGGCTATTAGTTATTATATTTATATTTAATACTTGCTAAATAATAGCTATTAATATTTATATTTATATAACAGAAAATCTAAAGATTTATTAGGTATCAGGGCTAGTCTAACTATTAATACTAGAGCCTACTATCTTAGTAATATTAGAAGCTTTACCTAATAAAAGGGTTAAATTAGTTATATCTTAATATCTTGCAAAAGAATCAGGGTATATAGATTTAATTTTATCTAGTTTAGGTTTATCAGGTAATCCAAGGCCTTAATATAGACTTTTAAATTTTAAGATAGAATTAATATCTATATTTTATGCTAGACCTATATACCAAGTTAGTATTATAAATATTAAAGTAGCTATAATTAGCTAGATATATTATTTAATATATAAGATTAGTTTTCTTACTAGTTCTGAGTCTATAATTAGACCCGAGAGCAGATTATCTAATAATCTTATATTATCTAGTTTAGAAGCTGAAGCTATATCAGGTTATATATAATTATTTATAAATAATAGATACTAGCGTATAATATTATATAATTAATAACAAGTACTAGTAAATATTTAACTACTGTAGATCCAGGGGTCTAGGTACTTGTAGCAAGGGTTTATTAGATCTATTATTAGCCTTATAGCTAATATTCTTTTAATATATTATTTTTTATTTATATTAATCTTGTTAGTAAATCCGTGGCCTAAAGTAGTATAAAAATTATATATACAAGCTACTAGGTTAAATATAGTATCTAGGAATATAATAAAGATAAAAGTTATTATATTATTTTTAATTATAGGAGCAAGGTATATAATATAATTAAATAATATTATAGATATTAGTATTTATAGAGCTGCAGAGGAAGGTATAAATTAATTAAATTTAAAAAATATAATCCCTGTAGTTTAGGGTCTCGGGCACTATTTACTTTTATTAAGTAGGTTTAATATATAAAGAGTTCAGTAAGTATTAGGATAGTGGTCTGACTTGATAGTAATTTTAATATAGTTTAACATGGAGTTATATAACCTATATAGTAATATTAGTTCTATATATAGTATTAAACTAGTTTAGGCAAAAACTTGTATTTAATAGAGATAATAGTATTTATATAATTAGGATTTAAAGGCTTGGAGGATCGAGGACTCTTAGAGGATTAATAGAGGTATTAATATAGATATAATAGAACTCTTAACTATAAGGCTTTAAAGGGGAGGACTGGAGATCCCAGGTAACTCCTAGATTAGAAAAAAAGGAGGATATATTACTATTATAGTGAATTAGGACCTGACAGGCCTATAGTAAAGTATAGAAGTGGATAAGTTAATACTATTCAGAGACCGCCGGCGGCGGGAGCTAACTACCTAATGCTGACTAAGAACTGAGTCATCAGGGATGACCGATATAGCGAACTGTGCACACTGCGTGACAACTACTCTCTAAACCTTTTCTTATAGAATTTATAAAGTAATTAGCTAGACCCTTTCTTTATTTTATTCCCTAATATAAATAGAATAACTTTCTATAACCTTATAAAATATAGCCCTAGTAATATACAGAGCTTTATATTAATAATTTTTATTAAAATCTTCTTTAAATATAAAATTAATAATATATTTTATTTTTTTGGTCTATACTTCCTATATAAAGCTATAGAAAAAGATATACTAAATATTAAAATTAAAATAATAGTTTATTATATTATTTTAACTAAAATAATAATAGATTCTATAATAGTAATTATTACTAGCTATATTATTAATACTAATAGAGGTTTTACTATATTAATAAAGAATATAAAGAAATACCTTATAAATATTATAATAAAGACCTGGGTCTAGCTAAATAAATTAAATATAAAATCTAATATAATTACTATATAGCTATATTTAATTTAAATAATATTCTTTATACATACCTCTTTTAATATAATAATTTTATAAATATATTCTGCCTAGATCCTATAATTATATTTATTACTTAAATATTAAGTTTAACCCTTTTCTATTCCCCTGGCCTTGGCTTCTATAATTAGAGATATATTATTATATAAGTATATCTTGGATCTAAAGGCTCTCTGTATTCTATCTATATTAATTTTAGATTAATTTTATTTTTAATTAATAAAATATTTTTATAAAAGAATTTACCTAAATTTCAGGACTAGTAATATACAAGCCCTATCTTTTTATAAAAAATAAAAATTAATTAAATAATAGAGTTTATTTTATTACTAATCTACTTTAGTAGATATTAATCTACTATACCTAGCTAGTATAATATTATAATAAAGCTTATAGTTTAAAGCCTATATTACTAAAAAATTAAAAGTAAACCTCTTACTTAGTATAAATATACTTAGACTAGAATATTATATAATTAACCTGGATAAATAATAATTAATTATTGAAATATATAAAAATATTATTATATTACTAATAATTAATACTTGCCTAAACTATAAACTAGCACAGGTAATATTTACTAAGAAGTATATTATTATTTTATTATTAATAACTATATATCCTGATTTAGTACTAAAATATATTTATTAATAACCAAGACTATTACTTTAAGCCTATATAATAAGAATATATTATATTATATATATATATAGTGGATAAAGCATTTACCTATATGGTAGTAATTAATAATATAGAATTACTAGCTATTATTAAATATTATATTTATTTTAAAAATCTATTCAAATTTAAAGCCTTTAAAATTTATTAGCTTAATTTTAGTCCTGGAATACTAGTTATTAAATCTAATATAATTAGTTTAGCTAAACTATTACCTAGAGTTTATAATACTATTATATTACTATAGGCTAATTTAGATATATAAATAAAATTATAATTAAGTATTATAGCTTATAGCAATATTAATATAGAAATATAATAATATTTAATTTAATAAAGACCTTATTAATATACCTAAATCTAATTATATATATATAAAGTTTAAGCCTGGATAGTATAAATACTTTAAAAAATATATTATAAAGGTTTATCTACTTATTCCCTGTAACTGAAAATATATAAATATAGTATATAATAAATTATATATATAAGGGAAAATAAAATAGACCTCATGTTTTACCTTAATTAACTAGTATTTATAATAAAAAAGCCTAATAAAGTTAATAAATACTTAAGTAGATTAGTCTAGGATATCCATGACCTTAATAAATAAGTAATTAAAGATATATACCTTTTACTAATATAAACTGTAAGGTGGCTTTTATGATCATCATGAAGTTCTTGGATTCAACTAAGCTGAAGCCGTCGAGCGGCGGGTAGAAGAACTGCATGATTACTAAGGTATGACATAAGCCACATAAGCCCGTACAACGGTGACGGCCACAACAATCGCTAACTAAGATATAAGTAATCGCGGGCAACGCACCTTGATGGTAACGACACCTTGATATTAGGCCATGCGTGCAACAAATATAACTAGATTATTAAACTAAAGCTATATTATATTTCTAACCTACTCTTATCTTCTTTTCTTGATCTCAGAATACCTTAAGACCTTTCGGGGAATTTAGGTAAGACTCCTCTGGCCTTATCTGACAGAGGCCTGACTCTCGTTATAATAGCATCGGGGTGCAAGTTTGGTGTTAGTTGGACTCTGCTCGGTGTTGGTTAGAGAGTTTTTCCGAGATATTACTATTATATTTTTATTACTTTATTAACTAACAATGTAGCCTTTAGGTACTACCGTACCCTTGTACCCCCTACTTAACCATGCATATAGGGGTATTTAGGAACGGGTTAGGGTCATCAGGGATATGATTTAAGTCGTACTTAGGATATTGTCAGAGTCCGCGGCGTCTGTAATCATCGGTATCTCACCACCCAAAGTATGAAGGTCTGATCCATTGAATCTAGCAGCGAAGCTACACTATATACAGAAGAAATAGGGGTAAGCTAACTAACTAAAATAGGAAGTAGAATAATACGATATATAACCGAGCGGACACTGACTAATAGTAAGTTCGGCGTTGAAGCGGATTCTTAGTAGTTACTAAAGGTTAACATACCCCCCCAGCGTTAGCAAGGTCATGTACGGGCTTGATAGGTTAAAATATCAGCTATACATGTTAAGCTACCTGTCTAGTCTATGATAAGGCTCTTCATGTTAACTAAACCAAGTATCTTTATGAATTCTTGGTATTTTTGGTCCGGTAAGATCTTTGTAAAGCTATCTGCGGGCATCTCCGCGCTAGGAACCTATTAGATATTAATATTCTTTGCCTGAACCTCTTGACAAAGCTATTAGCTATATATATTAATATATTAAAGCTTTGTACAGATCTGTGGATCCTCCTTTATAAGCAGGTTAATTATCTACTAGTTATTGCATAGAATTAATATCTGATATTCTAAGTCAAACTTAATAGCTTTGAACAAGTATTTCTACCAGAAGGTTAATTTCATGGCTTCGGATATAGCTAGTAGTTTAGCTTCAGTTATAAAGGTTATAACTATATATTACTTGCTTGCTTGCCAATTAATTAGTCCTCTATATAGCTTGCAGAGATATCCTTCGGTACTCTTCCAGTCTTTATAATCTGCAAAGAAAGTATTACTAGTATATATAAAGGTCTTGTTTTAATTTGTCAAGCCAGAATATTCAATTACTAGATATTACGTGGTATAAAGGTATATAATTACTTAATCTACTACCTCAAGATACTTCTCTAAAGGATTCATGAGAAATTTAGCTAGTTTATTTATTATATAAGTAATATCTGGTCTGGAAATAATAGTTATGTATAAAATTAATCTGACTTTCTACTAATAGTAATATATCTAAGCTAGTATTACTTGATCCTCTCTTAAGATAAGTTTATTACAAGCTATAGGTATCTTCAGGCTCCAGATTTGGTTATTTAGGTAATATCAAGTAGCTATCTTATTAATATACAAATCCTGGTATAACCAGAGTTTCCGCAGGGTCCGGTCTTAAATAATATATATCTTTAGGAACCAGCTTACCTTTCCTAACTAGCAGAGTTTATATTATCTTTCAAGCACCTGCTTGAAGTACTAAGCTTCTATACACAATACTAAATCCTTCTTGCTAACCACGATAATATTATCTATATAGAACAAGACCATGAGGTAATAATTGGTGAATAAGTATTAGTTTTTATTTACTACTTATAGACTAAATTCTTAAATTATTACTGAGAGATCTTTCTGCTATAATCAAGGGGACTTTCAGAGACTATATAATACTTGAATAACTTTCTATATCTTTCCTTTTATTTTAAAGCTATCCAGTAAATTTATATAAATATCTTTATCAAGGAATATATTTAGAAAGGTATTTGTAGTATTATACTATGTTATATCTAGGTTAAATACTGTAACTAGGGCTATAATTATCCTAAAAGTATATATAATAAGTATAGCGGCTTGTTTTTCCTCTGCAGATTCTGCTTAAAAATCTCCTTGTATATAGATATATACCTTGGCCTTTATAAAGTTCCTATCCTGGTTAAATTTATATACAAAAACCTATAATAATAGTATTACATAATTCTGTCTAGCCTCTAGTTATTCTACTACTTCGACCGTGCCTTTATTCAGGATAGCTTTGTATTTAATTACACATGTAGTTATAAATTTATCTTAAAGCAGGTATTTAAATATCTTATTCCAGGATTATAGTAGCGCTGGAAGATTATCTTAATAGAATTATTTTTATAGTATTTAGCTTGTTAAACCTATCACGAAAGTACTTAGTAAGCTATCTGCTTAATCTTTGTATATAGCATAAGATTTAAACTAAGGGTCTATCTACTTTCTGCATGGTCTTTTACCTTTAATAATATTACTGGGATTAACCTCTTGTCTAGGTCTTCAAGTTTATACAGGTTTATCCCCCGAGCTTTGAATCTCTTTATTCTGCAAAGATTCATGAAGTATTTAGCTTAGTAAATTATTTCTAGGTTAATTATATAACTCTAGCTTGTTATTTATAGCTTCTGTAGCTAATTCGGACGTGGGCTCTGGTATTAGATCTGGTATTACTAGCAAAGGTGCGGAAATCTCGCCTGTAGCTCTAGCCTTAGTATCTTGTATATCCTTAACTTCCTTATTAAGATCTAGTATAATTAGATCCTCTACTATAGGATCTTCTAATCTAGGAGTCTATAATACTTTTACAGGTATTTCAGGACTTAATTCCTTGATTAAATCTTCAAGAAATAGCTCTATTAGATTATATAGTCAGGATTTATTAAATATAATATCTCTTGCCTCTTTAACCTTCTTCTACTTTAGAATCTATATCTACTAGATATTAGAAGCTTTATATCCCACGAGATATCTAATAAGCACTCTAGGAGTAACTTTCTCGGTATTCTTGAGATCTTAATTCCTTATATACACGCGATATCTAAACGTGTATAGATTTGCAAGGTTTGGTTACTTTCCATGCAGTATTTTGTACAGAGTTTTCCAGTTTAAAGATCTAATTAGTAATCTATTTAGTAGATATACAGCTGCTTTGAAAGCTAGCGGCCAAAGATCCAGCAGTAATTATATATTAAATAATAATAATCTTGCTTTCTTAATAATTACCCCCCTAGAACACTCCGCAGAGCTATTCTGTATTAGATAACCACGTGGAGGAGTTTCATGATAAATTCCTATAGCTAAGATCAAGTATTTAAACTCTCCTCCAAGCATATACTTGTTATTAGACTAATATATCTTTACCAGCTTCCTATATTAATTCTTGGCTAGATTAGTAAAGTCCTGGATTGCCTCTAGAACCCTGTTCTTCCGTGCTAAGGTATATATAGCGTGGCTATATATTGCTTTATTATATAGATAGGTATACTATCAATCTCTATTAAAAACTTTATTTATCTAGATTAAGTTAAAATAGACCTGTCTAAATAGCTTTATTTCTTTTTCTATAGCTTGACAAGATATCTGCTGATTTATAGTTAATAAAATACATGTTTTATATAGCTAGAAGCTTGTATAATCTATATTAAGTAGCTTGATTCTTGTTAAGGCTTCTAGTAGGTACCTAATTACTTTAATATTTAAATAACCTATTTACTAATACTATATATCCTTGCTTCTAGTTAAAACAAGCGGTTTCTCTGACTTCCTAACTGCGTATATATCTTCTTGCTTGCTCAGTAGTCAATATTTAATAACCTAAAGATCTTAAATTATACACAAGCTATAGATCTCTTCATGAGCCTTTAGGATATAATTATTCTCTTAATCCTATTTATATCCTGCTCTCTTTATTTATCAAGCAGAAAGGATATTAGTATAAAACCCAGGTATAAATATAATATCTTTTAGTAGAATACTAATTAGTTTTTTTAAATTAGGAGTAATCTAAATACTGCCTCTGCCCTTTATCCTTATTACTAATTTACTAGCTCGGAGCGAGCCTTGAGCCTCTTGTTTAAAATTAAAGAAATATAATTAGTTATTATATATATATATAGAAGTACCAGAGTCAAGGATAAAGTAATTCTAAAGCTTATATAATAATTCTGCTAAGAAGACTATTAGAATAGCTACTATTGCATGTTCTTCTTACTAGTTCTTCTCTAGTTACTTCCTTAGCTTCATGTCTCTATCTATAGCTTGTTTTAATACTTGTTGTATAGGATTTAGTATTCTATTCAGGAGCTTATTAAATTTAGCTTATATATCTAGCCTAGGGGACTAATTTGCTCCTTGTTTTAAAGTTATAATATACTAGTAGTTATAAAATTAGTAAAGTATCCTACAGAGATATTTAATTATTAATAATACTTCTAGCTTATCAGGCTAACCTTTTAAAGTTATAAATATAACTTTAGATTATCTATAATATTAAAAATAACTAGTATTATCTCTATAACCTTGAAAGATCTTAATTATCCACGGTAATAGAATATCTATATTAGTTTAAAGATTATCTGCTTGTTATTCTGCCTAGCTAGGTATAATCTTACTAACTATATTTAGGAAATCTTGTACAGGTTATTAATACTATATATCTAGAAGATCTATATCTAAGCCTTTATAATATATTACTTTATAATACTATAGCCAGTTCTCAATATTCTACTCCTTTATTAACTTATTTAAAAATACTTTCTATCAGGATAATATTTTTTGCTCTATCTACTCTATAATAGGTATAAACTTCTGTTTTAAAGTCTTCAAGATCTTGTACACTGATACCTTCCTATATAAGTAGTAGATATATATTTTGCTTATCAATCCGCGAATAACCTTATATACAGCAGCAAGCCCACGAGAGACTTTATTAAACCAAGCCTTCTATATAATATATAGCTATATCTGGTCCTTCCATGAATATTCTTTATTCTTATTATTAATATCAGGGATTTCTAGTTTATCTAGTTACTTCAGGAGATCCTCCTTCAGGACCTCAAGGTTAATATATTTCTATACTTACCTAGCTATTACCAGAACCTTTATTTGATTATACCATGCGCGCTAATTATCTTTTAAATTCAAGATAATTAGGACCTTTGTTACTGCGCTGGCATTTATATTATTTTACAGGAACTGCCTCGGGGTTAATATCCGGGTTAATTCTTTAATTCAGGGGTAACTGGGGTAGGTTTAATTAATTTATTACTCGCAGTATAGTATCCTCAGAGGAAGTAGGTCTGAATAGCTTCAAATTACCAGAAGAAATAGTTCTAGGAGCGTGCCGGGCTTATAACTATTAGAGTCCGCGGTGTCTGTAATTATTGGTATCTCACCACCCAAAGTATGAAGGTCTGATCTATTAAATCTAGCAGCGAAGCTACGCTATATACAGAAGAAATAGGGGTAAGCTAACTAATTAAAATAGGAAGTAGAATGATACGATATATAACCGAGCGGACGCTGACTAATAGTAAGTTCGGCGTTGAAGCGGATTCTTAGCGGTCACCAAAGGTCGATAGATATACATGTGATATGAATAGCTAGGGGAATAAGCTCTGAGAATATGGTGGTATTAGGAGAAATATTTTTCCATCTGGTTTCCGACCAACGCCATGCAACTTCCGACCAACGCCGAGCTATGAACTCAGCAGCATCCAGTCTGCAAGAATGCAGCGATAACATGCTCTCTTATATCATGGCCACGATGCCCTACTCCAAGGAATTAATTGTCCACATCAACATCCATTTGATCGCCGAAATCATTTGTCTGTTGACGCCCTTCAACCTCCATCTGTTGTTCTAAATGTTGGTTTGTAAATTTGGAGCTGTTCGTCTGCTGTTCACCACGTTGAAACCCCTGTTGAGCCAACCTAGCCCGTTCTCTGGTCTCAATCAAAGCCCGGCGCACCTGATCTCTATCCTTCGGAATTGACAGTGATTCAGGTTCCCTGTAAAGAACAACATCACTGCACTGTCGTGTGTTATTTGGGACAAGTAGTTTTGTTATTGAAAGCTTGTCCTCAAGCCCAGGGAGGATTGAGAGCGATTTCTCAAGAGCCTCACTTTCCGCGAACTCTCGTTGCAAATCATAAATATACACAGTGCTCTCAGTGTCATCTAGCATTATTGTGTCATTTGACCCATACAGGGCTTGTGGACGACGTACTTGTCCCTCCTGGTTTTCGGGCAAGTGAAGTTTTCCCAAAGGCCCTAGACCTCGATAGATTAGTCCCGAGAGCGTAAAATTGAAAAAAAGAACAAAAAACAAAAAAAAAAACCGAATTCATGGTCGCTGTGTACCTATATGCAACTGACCGAACTTCTTTGCCAGAGGTTGGTCATCATGCTCCCCCTCGGCGGGGCGCTTCTTTTGGCCTGCAACATCAGACTGATGCGCCATTCCCCCCAAGACGGTACGAAGTAAGTCAGGACTTATTAAGAGGGCGGTGACAGCATCATACTATAATCGATGCCGGATAGGTTATTGTGACCGCGAACATATCCGAGAGTGTTGCTTGATGCTCGGAGCCAAGTTCTTGAAGACACTTGGGGGTTTGACTCATCTCCCCCCATCCAGACTGGAAACTAGAACATTCGCCAAATCCCACGTTCTCACACCCTTCGCCATCCCACCTCCGAGCACGAGGGCAATACAGTTCGCCATGGCTTCAAACCTTCAAGGCAGTCCGAAATGGACATCCAAGATTGTTCGAGATACTTTCCTGCAGTTTTTCCAAAAACATGGCCATACTTTCGGTATGTATGAATGTCGAAGAGAAGAAACAGGAGAGGACACACTGCATGAATTTATCAACTAACTTTTAATCATTTGGACTGAAAAGTCGCCTCCTCGCCCGTCGCTCCTCTATCTGATCCCACCCTGTTATTCACAAATGCGGGAATGAACCAGTTCAAGTCAATCTTCCTGGGTACTGTCAATCCCAATTCAGATTTTGCACAACTCAAGAGCGCGGTTAATTCGCAAAAGGTTCGTTTATCATCTTGACTATGATAAATTGATGTTGATTTGTATATAGTGCATCCGTGCAGGTGGTAAACATAATGTGCGTGGTCAGGCATAGGTATCCCCAAGGCGAGGGTTGGCTAACTGTTTCACCCAGGACTTGGATGATGTCGGAAAGGACAGCTACCACCATGTGAGATATTAACTGATACAAAAGTCCATTGCAGACGTGACTGACAATTCACACAGACGTTTTTTGAAATGCTTGGTAACTGGAGCTTTGGTGATTATTTCAAGAAGGAGGCCATCCACTATTCCTGGGAATTGCTAACGCAGGTATATGGCCTGGATCCGAGTCGGCTCTACGTTACTTATTTCGAGGGAAATCAAGAAGGTCGTCTTGAACCCGACCTGGAGGCCAAGGAACTATGGAAGGCCGCGGGCGTCCCCGAAGACCATATCCTTCCTGGAAACATGAAGGATAATTTCTGGGAGATGGGAGATCAGGGTCCATGTGGACCTTGCAGCGAAATTCACTACGATCGCGTTGGTGGACGCAATGCCGCATCTCTTGTCAACCAGGACGATCCAAATGTTATCGAGATTTGGAACAATGTTTTCATTCAATATAATCGGGAAAGTGACGGATCCTTGCGTTCTTTGCCAAACAAACATGTGGACACCGGCATGGGGTTCGAAAGGCTCGTGTCAGTGCTGCAGGACAAATCGTCAAACTACGATACCGACGTATTCAGCCCTCTTTTCAACACGATACGAGATATAACTGGGTCACGGGAATACCAGGGTCGTTTTGGGTCTGAAGACTCTGATGGAATTGACACTGCTTATCGCGTCATAGCAGACCATGTTCGAACCTTGATGTTTGCCATTTCAGATGGAGTTGTGCCGAACAATGAGGGCCGCGGTTATGTTATTCGTCGTGTACTGCGCAGGGGTGCACGCTATGCTAGAAAATATTTCGGGGTTGAAATCGGGTGCTTCTTTTCCAAAATCGTTCCCACAGTTGTGGATCAGCTTGGCGACATGTTCCCTGAGTTGAGACATAAACAACAGGACGTCATGGAGATTCTGGACGAGGAGGAAATCTCATTTGCGAAGACGCTGGACCGTGGTGAGCGCCAGTTCGAGCAGTATGCCCAGAAGGCCAAGGCTACAGGAGACCACAAGCTACATGGAGCGGACGTGTGGAGACTTTATGACACTTTCGGCTTTCCGGTCGACCTGACTCGCATTATGGCTGAAGAGCGTGGTCTCGAGATAGATGAAAGCCAGTTTGAGGATGCACGCGCCAAAGCTAAGGAGGCCAGCAGAGGCCAAAAGAAAACAACGACGGGAAACGTGAAATTAGATGTTCACGATCTGGGAAAGCTTGACAAGATGAGCGATGTGCCCAAAACAGATGACGATGCCAAGTTTGAGAGAGGAAATGTCACAGCTCAAATCAAGGCAATCTACCACGACAAAGCGTTTTTAGCATCAACTCAAAGCATTCCCGAATCCGAGCAACTTGGCGTTCTCCTTAACCGTACGAATTTCTACGCCGAGCAAGGTGGACAAGAAAATGACACAGGACGGATCATCATTGATGGACGGGCTGAGCTCGATGTGGTTGATGTTCAAAATTACGCTGGCTATGTTCTGCACACAGGATACATGAAATATGGCTCTCTCCATGTTGATGATACCGTCATCTGTGAATATGATGAGCTTCGACGCTGGCCCATCAGGAATAACCATACTGGGACTCACATTCTCAACTTTGCTCTGAGGGAAGTTCTGGGGAATGGCGTTGAGCAGAAAGGTTCTCTCGTTTCGTCGGAGAAACTGAGATTTGACTTTTCTCACAAATCGCCTATCACTGATGCGGATCTGGCAAAAATTGAGGACTTGTCCACTGAGTATATCCGCCGCAATTGTTCTGTGTTCTCTCGTGAAGTTCCCCTGATAACAGCTCGAAAAATCGCCGGTGTGAGGGCTGTTTTTGGCGAAACTTATCCGGACCCCGTTCGCGTCGTCTCTGTTGGTGCTGACCTCGAGGATATTCTGAAAAATCCCGAAGATCCGGGCTGGGAAAATGTAAGTATCGAATTCTGCGGTGGAACTCATGTGCAAAAAACAGGAGACATCAAAGATTTGGTTGTTCTGGAAGAAAGTGGAATCGCGAAAGGCATCCGGAGGATTATCGCGGTCACTGGAGAGGACGCACACGAAGTGCAACGTATAGCCAGAGACTTCGAGAAGCGATTGGACCACTTGGAGGCGCTGCCTTCGGGACCGGCGAAAGAGCAGAATGCTAAACAAATCCAGGTTGAGCTCAACCAGCTGTCGATATCTGCTGTGCAAAAGTCAAAATTCCGGGAGCGCTTCAACCAGATCAATAAAAAGATCATTGACGAGCAAAAGGCGCAGCAGAAACTTGAGTCCAAGAAGGCGCTTGAATGTATAACCTCGTATTTCGAGGCACCGGAGAACGCCAACAAGTCTTGGCTCATTGCCAAACTTCCGATCTCTGCGAATGCCAAGGCTGTCAGCGAATCCCTAGCTTATATTAGAACAAAGCTATCGGACAAGACGGTCTATGTCCTTGCACCTAGCATTGAGGATGGTCGTGTCGCTCACGGATGTTACATGCCAAAGGTAAGCTGCTCTCCAATGGTACGCATGAGGTTGCATGAGATCTAACGATATCTGCTCTACATCTGTAGGCGATGAGTGAACAGGGTGCCTCGGCCAGCGAATGGGCCGCCACTGTTTCTAGAGCAGTTGGCGGCAAAGCAGGGGGTAAAGGGCCTACTTCTATCGGAAACGGGATCAACCCGGACAAGGTCGATGATGCCATAGACTTGGCTTCTGAATACCTCAGCAAGTTCAAGCTGTAACTATTCTCCACGAGGCTAGCGCGTCTTCTCCCTAAAGTCGACGTACATTCAGTACACGAAACGAATTGAAAAAGCTTCTTTTTTCATTGTTATTTTTATTTTTATTATTTTTCCCTTCTCTACTTACATCTCTCCGCACTGAACAATTGTGACATCTTGATTAGGTTTGTCCCTTGTGGTACGCGTGTTCTCAATCATTCGCACAATGTCCATTCCATCAACCACTTGACCAAACACAACATGCTTGCCGTTCAGAAATGGTGTCGCCGTTGTTGTGATAAAGAACTGGCACCCATTTGTATTTGGCCCAGAGTTCTAGGGCATGGCAATCATTAGATTTCGATGGTGATCCTTTGTTTGAAGTATGGGTATGCTCACAGCCATGCTCAGCAGACCGGGACGGTCATGTCTGAGAGTAAAGTTCTCATCTGCAAATTTAGGGGTCCCGTAAATGGTGCAAGAGCCTGTGCCGTCTCCATTGATGAAATCACCTCCTTGAATCATAAAGTCCTTGATCTGAAATGCGAGGCTTAAAACTGATGTACACGAGTCTGCATGGCCAGAAAGGTACTTACTACTCTGTGGAATCTACTTCCCTTGTATCCTTGAGGTCGATTTTGCTGGTTCCTGCTCTCCCCAGTGCAGAATTGGCGGAAATTTTCAACTGTTCGTGGTGTCACATCTGCAAAGAGCTCCAATTTCAGACGGCCCAACGGCTCACCTGTCCAGAAGGCCTATTGTTAGCTTGTACCCTAGAATTGGTGTTGACCTTATACAGGCAATATGAGTAGCAAGGCTGCACAATGCTCGTAGCTCAGGGTCGTATTGAATCCAGTTCAATATCAGAGTAAGTCCCGCTTGAGGGAAAAGGTATTCAGAATACGAGTAAGGACGCGCTGTCAGGACCTACCACCGAGAGCCACATCGAAAAATACAACTGGGTTGCCACTCATTTCCAATCTCTGTTCCACTAGGAGACAGGAGCTATTTTTGACCAGGAAAGTGTCCTAACTAGTAGCAGGTACAGAGTACGAACTCTGTAGATACTCCACAAGTCGCTGGCGTCCTCAAGACTGCCGAGGCTTTCATCTGCCCACTCAGGTCACGGCCCCGGGCGGCCAGATCCCTGACTTGGCGCAGGGAGTAAGCTCGTCCCGTGATCAAAGACATCTCATCTCAGTCAAAGACGGTACCTCAATGCGGAGACTTCTCTTCCTGAGCCCTATCTATCCATTTTTCTTTCGGTTTCCAGGAACTGCTATAATTGGGGCAGTATCAGGGCACTTGCAGCTCCAATAGCAGCTGCTATTAGTGATGCTCCTTCAAGTGCTCGTTCCCAGGTGTTCCCAGAGCTGCTCTGTTCGACTCAATGAATTGAACTGTTATTGGCGACATACTCGATCGGGCGTTGCGGCGCGGATCCTGCTTTATCTCGTGAGGAGATAGACCTGGGACTGTTGCGCAACGAAACTTTCAAGGAGACCTCTTTTTATGACCGTCCTGCTGAGGAGCCCGCGCGGGACCTCTTTCTGCACTGCGGTGTCGTCGAGATGTCTTCAACCGGCTCCTCACCAGGAGCTACCAATTCTGATAATAGCTCTGATGGTGAAGGCTCGAGTCCTACTAGCTCACCTCTTCTATTTTTCGTTGCTCTTGGGTTTGGTGTGGTTTTCACAAATCTATGGTATGCCCAATTTCGGTTCTATTTTTACTCACCCCCGAATGGTATTGATGATCAGATGCAGGATTATTGTGGGTGTGAAGTATTGCTTCAGGTATAATCAGCGAAATCGCCAGTTACGAAGCGAGGAGACAGGCGAGCCGATAGACTTGGTTGCAATGCCGCGAACACACCGGAGAAGAAGGGAAAAGAAGTTGATGACTATGGACGAAGTGAATGAGCGATTTCCGCTTGTTAAATATAAAGTATGGAGGTCTTCCCGAGCCAATGCGGGATTATCGACAACTGGTGGTATATCGACTACTGATGGTCTAGCCCGAGAAGCCTCGGAGAATCAACAATCCCTTGCTGCCGACACTGCACCACCTAAAGCTTCCACTGACCTGAAATCCCATAAAAGGCCTGGTTCAACGACATCGCAACCATCGCAGCCGCTCGACGATGTTGAGCTGCATCAAGACTCGGAAGAGAAGAGTACCAAAGAATTTGCGCAACCGAATCACGAACTCGGTTCAGATTCAATTGACACGGAGGCAAATAGTCGGAATCATTGTAATTCCCTACAAGAGGATGATGATATTCCCCTTGGGGCTACAGTTGCGGCTGACCCCGCCGCAAACCTCGGGGACTCCTGCGCAATCTGTCTCGATATCATCGAGGACGATGATGACATACGTGGCCTTTCATGTGGCCATGCTTTCCATGCCTCCTGTGTTGACCCGTGGCTCACAAGCCGCAGAGCCTCTTGTCCTCTGTGTAAGGCAGACTATTATACACCCAAACCCCGTTCTGAGACTACCGAGCCGACGTCGACGTATGAGCGTTCTGGTCGCCGTACCACAACCAGGATGCCTGTTCCTGATCAACCACAAGCTGTCTTTATCAGAGGTCGCGTTAATCCTTTTAGATCTCACATGGTACTGTCTCAACGGGCTTTGTCGAGAGCGCCGGATGGAATAGCCAATCCAGCTCGGCCAACAGGCCGCCGTTTCTGGGGGTCAAGACCGCACCTCACACAAAGCACCCATGACGCCACTGGGGTGAGCTCCAGGAATCGATCTTGGGGATCAAGGTTGTCATCTCGACTTTTCAACAACCGCCATACGCCCAGAAATGGGAATCGAGAGTCTGCAACGTCCACAGACACCCCACGGTCAAATGACCAGCTAACTCCTAGTCAGCTGGAGGCTGGCCAAACTCACTGAATCGTCTCTGTACGTTCACCATGGTATATTATTCTCTGCACTTCATGATGAATATTTGACATGTCTGAGGAAGATGCGGGTTATAGGATGCTCACCCGCGGGACGTGTAAGGATACCCTGGGCTTCCGTTAAAGACAAATTCCTTTTTTTCTTTGGAAATGGAGTTCTGAGTGTCTTTTGGATCTGTGACATGGTTATGTGGACAGAACTTCACTTGTCGATATTGAAATCATATGGGAAATGTCTGTTAGGCGTTCGTTTTTCATGGGGTCTCGTTACTAGTCGGCCATTAGATGGCCTGGAGGAAGTCGAGCAAGTCTCGATTGTTGGCTGAATAAATGATTTTCAACTTCAGGAGCAGCTTTATTTTCGCCGAGGGTATCTTGGAATTATGTCTATCACAACTGACGGCCCCAATTTAGGAAACCAAATAAGTCTCTTCGTCACATTACGCCTGTATATACGATCATGGGGTGACACCCAGTTAGTAAATTTATAAGAATCGCTATCCTTTGTACACACCGACGGGGGTTTCGGCATCTTTTGTCGTATGATGACAATGAATACATTAACTAATATCAGGGTGATATACAAATGGCCATCAAGCTTGGTGACCACATGAGACAAATTCTGGAAAATCTTACTTCTGTCCTCTAGCAGCCCCAACACCTGCACTAATGACACCTGGTAGTTCAGTGTTCCCGACGCGAAATAACATCCCAATCGCTGCACTGATCGCTACCATGATAGCCGTAGTGACGCCCGCAATCAAAAAGAAAGGCGAGCTGATGTCCTGTTTTTGACATGCAGGCCCACCCCATCGAATCTTCCGCTCTGCACCTCCTTCAGTCTTAACGGAAGTCTCAAAACAACGGCAGGCGTAACAATCGCTGGATTTCTCGTAACAAACACCATGCCCCGAGCAAGCATCCGTGGCATCATTGCAAGATGAGTTTGAGGCATAGCAGACGGGTGCAAGTGCAAGGGGCACTTCTGACCGCTGTACGAAAGATATTGACCGGGTGTCCACGTTTTGGTGATTAACGTGGTCAACTCTGCTGACCTCTGGTGCCCGGCGCGAAAAAGACTTCTTCGCGGTGCTGAAATCCGGCAAAAGTACCGCTGTTGTTTTCTTGCCGTTCGAAGCAAGTGAGTGTAAAGCAGAGAGGAGGGGTCTCACGCTGTTTCCAGGAGTCCCCGTCTTTTGGAAGGCGCCGTGATTAGCATCGATTTTAGAATTCCTGAGCATATTGAAATACCTTGAACGCGATGTGTACGATGACAGTCCCTATCCGATCGTTGACCCAAGACTCACCCCGCCTAGCCTGGTTAAGCAGTTCCTCATTCAGGGTCCGAGTGATATCCTGAAAATCGGAGTTTAAGGAAAGACACGTTTCCTTGACATTCTGCCATAATTTGTATGAGCAAATAGACCATTCGCACACTCCGCAATCTGCTGACTTTAAGTTCCGAGTCACTTACCTTTTGGTTATCAGAATCACTATGATCATGACTGGAAAACAAGCAGTGCCTGCTTTCTGGGCTCACTATACCCTCAGGACGAGCCTCCAGGAGGTGGTTGACGAACGCATCCCTCGTTGTAGCCGTTGCGAATGTGGAAGTTATTGATTTGCCCCCATACCCATTCAAGTATGAATGATCTGGACATATGTACCATCAGGTTTCTGTTTCTTTCTGCTGATGAACGTGGTGTCGACGTACCATTATCGTCAAACCCTTCCAGGATGACCATGATCGTATCTAAATCCCCGCCTGTACCCGACGCACCAAATAGATGGCGTGGAGACCCTGCCCATTTCCCCAGGGTTTCAACGTTGTTCTCATCCGAGCTCTTTAGAATTGATGCGGTGAACGACTTGGATCGAAGCTCCAATAGCTGCTGAAGAGTGGAGCTTGACACAACCGAAGATATTATATCTTGCCTGTGGGTTCCAGACTCGAAGGCAATCACAGAAGCTTCCAAAGCGGCAGTCCCGACGGTGATGGTAGCTAGCGTAGGCAAGAAGTTGAGAAGAACCCGCATGTTGTAGGAGAGGCCTTGATTTAATATGTTCAGATTAAAGTCGCAACAGTTCTGCTGCCCCCAAACTGCTCACAGTTGGCCTGAATCCGGTGTTGCTGAGTAGAACTTTGCAATTAATGGGGTTATCGTTGGAATTTAATGTACTTTGGAGCTGTTCTGAAGTGAACCAACATACGTACGTACCATCTTGCTGGTGGAGAAAGCAACTGCGGTTCCTCGCGATCACGTGGGAAACACTAAGAAACCTGGGGTACGGAGTACTTCCCGGGGCCGATGCCTGTTGCGAACCACGAGGTCATGGATCAGTTTTTGAGTCCATACTCTTAACAGTCTCGCCCGTTTCGCCATCACTGCCACTATTTTATATCAGTAGCGTGGGTAGTCGTGCCTTGTTCGAAGTTTTGGACCCATCTTCACCAGGTACCCTTTGCTCTTAATAATCATTGCGTTCTACTACCTATCACAGAAAACTTTCTAAGCTTTGGAGCTGATCTGAGTTTCGGAAACACAGGAATTCAACCAGGAATCATAGCGAACCTGACGTGGGCAGTCGGTTTACCTTTTATAGATGCGCCATACCAATGCCGCCACTTAGGCCACTCCCCTTCATCCCTCGATCATTAACATTTCGACTCCATCCGCCACCCCGCCGCCATCTCTCGCGCTCATCAAACGTCTGGCATGTGAAAGTCAAACGATCGTTGTTCAGGTAGGCAGTGACTGGCCTATTCATCTCTCCTATTTGGTCTGACTGTAGTAGGGGGTCTGTCACCAAATACGTTCTTGTCGCGGCTGTTCTTTTCTGGAGTTCGTTCGTTGCGATACGAGAAGATATCGCACCTGACGATGTTGAGAAAAATGACATTGGTGCCGATGCAACCAGGCGCTCTGCATCCGAAGCACCACTTCCACGCAGTTCAAGGGCTGCCTTCCTCCCAATCGGCTGGCCACGATTACGGGAAGGCAAGTTTTATACAGTATCCGATCCCGAATGGAGGAAATTTATAGAAGTCTCCAAAGATCACAAAAAGCTTGAAGCCCTCAAATGTAATTCCATTCGCACAAACGTTATACGTTAACCATGGTTCTCACACAAGCAGGTGAATTGGCCTCCATTGTTTTGGATGAGGCGTCGCAGTCCAGTCTACTCTCGTACTCAATAGGACCACCCTTTGGTATCGTTCAGTCTTGGCTGCTACCCTACTTCCCTTCTCGTGCGCCGCCTGTCTACTGCCGATCGGGGTACGTAATGCTCACATAGTCTGTTCCTACGTCTCACGGTTTTATACAGGTTATTGTTCACCAATTATGGAATTTTGTGGACTTGGGAGCAGCCAATGTCTGACCATAGGATAAGCAAGTTCGTCCCACCCCACGTCGTGGCACTTGCTGTGAAGAAGGCCTATTCAGTACTGTGGGAAAGTCTTCTCGATGAATTAAACGCCAGTAACTCGGATGAAGAGCGTTCGCCGGGATTGTCGGATGCATCGTCGAAGACGTTATTGCCATCGGGCTTCAAAACATTGGACAAGCTTGGTGATGCATCTCGCTCTGAATCACAGTTGCTTCCGCCGTCTAGCCCTCGGAACGGCACGATTCGGAATGACGAGGATAAACGCCCACACCCGTCAATTATTTTGTCCACATTAGAGTGGCTGCCTTTGCCAAAATTCGGCCCTGGGACAGACCTATATGCTGCCTCTCTAGCTTTCAAACAGCAAATCAATGAATGTCGGGCACGCGAATCGCGTGTTCATCGCCGAGGCACGTTTTTAGTGCGTGGCCCTGTCGGCGTTAGGGGATCGCTGGGATCTTGCAGAATCGAAGTGGAGGGTGAATATGACCCAGTAGCGTCGGAGTGGGTGTCTATTTCTATGCACCTCAGAGATTTACATCTTCGCACCAAAAAGCCCCTTGGCGGCTTATAGGCGATTTATTAGGTCTATCGGCGTGCTCAGCAGCATTCTTGCTTTTACATAACCATCAAGTTCTAGGAACTGTAATCATAATTGAAGCTTTCAGGGCATGGTGGTTGGGGGATTTTTCCATGTTTCACCCAATGGTGGCAGAACATAGTGAAGGTACGCTGTACTTCGTGTCCACAACCTACTATGGAATCTGCTCCGTAGTATGTATTGCGTAGACATAAGAGCACAGAGTATGTCTATAGAGTATAAAGGTACTAAGTAGGGGTCTTTGCGAATCTATATAGTATTTACCTACTACTACTACGCAGATAGCACAGGACACTCCGGGGTCGGAGGGGGGCTTGTTATATAGTTTCTGCACGTGGTCTAAGATCTGTCGCAATCTTGTGTACCCCGCCAGTCTGAAGTCACGGATTTCGCCATGATGCAATAATGTAGCAACATGATGATAGCTAGGCTGTTGGCATCATCCCTGGGAACAATAGAAAACTTACTGAAAACCGCAGTCGCCAGCTGCCCGGCATTCCATCTCGACTTCCCTGCTCTTTCAAAAGCGCACTTGGCTGCTAACACGTCCCTTCAGACAGGCACCGTTTTATCTCTTTATGTGGTAGAGAAGCTTCTCCCAGGACAACGGATCAGTAGTGATGGCACTTGCCCCGAGATTTGCTGGGCAGAGGTTGACATCTGTTGCCACCCATCAGCAGCAGCATACACCTTGAGTTCTGTGCGTGTCCCTACCAAGTTGAAAGCAAAAGTATGGCAGATCCATGCTGACGGTATTCAATGTACTGAGTGAAGACCTTGACTATGTGTGCCCAGTCAGTCACAATATATCACCCATAAGTTGCTACTTGTACCGCTGAACGTTAAGCCTAGTTCTCTGCGAAATTATTCAAGACCTTCTACACCGCAGCTCGACCCATCATCGCTGAAAGGTATCAATTGCGCCCTCAAGTCATCTTCCGCCAGCATATTCAACCTTGGCACCCGTCATCAACACTTACGCACGAAGCCGGAGCGGCGATTCTCAAGATAGCTCCGCACAAGTTCTGGGAATTCAGTGCGGCTTTGTTCGAGCGTCAAGTGGAATTTTTCGACGTGAATGTTGTCAACGAAACTCGTAACCAGATATGAAAGGCTTGCGAACATCGGAGAGAGTGTTGGCGTGAACAGAAAGGATATTTTGGAATTGCTGATAGTTGCCGAAAAGCCCGACGAGAATGGTCAATTGAACACCGGCAACAAGGTCACCAATGATATCAAGCTAATGATCAAAGTATGTACTGATGCATCCATTCTCGACTGAGATCGAGCAGCCTAACGTCAAGACCACAGGCAAGTCGAGTCATCGGGGTTCATGTTTCACCAACAGTGTTTTTCGATGTGCGTTGCCTCATCCACAAAGTATGCAGCGGCCAAAACACTAATTTTGCGGATCTAGGGCATTGAGGAATCGGGAATCAGCAGTAGCTTCACCGCTGCTCAATGGGAGCAATGGCTGACCAAGAACGCAATCTGAGATCCTCAATAGTTGAACGCATGTCTCAGGACTTGGATTGTAATGGAGAAGAACAATGTGATTTAGAACAACCCTCACGCTTTAATTGGTACCCGAGAGACCTTGCCTAAGCAAATCATAAGATTTTCCATTCAGAACCTCTCGCATGAAGTATATTTTCGCCACGGAGCAACTCTTATGCGCAATGTTGGTCGTGACATTCGAGAAGCTGCTCCTGCCACGAATATGGTCGACTCTCGAAGCGCGTTTATCGCTGAATGGGTTACGCGAGTTGGACCAGCTGGGAAGTGGCCTTTCATTGAGCCATTGGTGGCTGATAATTAAGGGGTCGTCTGCGTGAACTGTTGAGTATACGTACACGACTAGTGTTCAGGCAATACGTACTTGAACAGAAGGATATGCGGCTCCGGTTCATGAACCTCGTAGTGTTCCCAGCCCAGACTCTGTCAGATAAATGGTTAGGATGTATTGTATGTATATGGAAGTTTTGGTTTGCCCTTCGCATTGAAGAGTCCTTGTCGGTTACAGCGTACCTGAGTGATACCAAGAGCTCGCCATTCTTCCTCCCATAATAACTTTAGGGTCCCTTTGGAGCTATCGAAGTAGTCGGCGGGAATTTTCTTCAGCATGTTCTTTGGCAACTGGACATGTCGGTATTCGAATTGGTCATCGGAATATCTGCAAACGTTAGAAAGGGTTAGGTTGCGACATGATGTACGCGCCTTGCTGAATAGTGGATCGAGTCGATGAATTCGTCTAATCTCTCGCGTTCGGATTCTAGCAGATGGCGGGGCTTTTTGTTCCTCCGGCTGGGATCGATCTCCATCTGGTCAACAAAATCGATTGCAGGCGGGATCAGGGACGCAGTGTTTCAGAGCCGGGTCAGAGGATGTGGAAGATGTATGTTTGCGCGAGACTTCGTATTGATTGATTGTCAGGTTTGTAAACTTTCCACAGACTAATGGGACAGACTTGAATTTTTGAAACTGCGAAGTAACGCTGTGAATAGACTAGATTCCTTACCAGAGAGTCCCTGGGTAATAATTAATACGGCGAAATCGAAAGAGCAATTCCTGAGGCCGCTGGCTGAAGGATGTTGTGTGTTGATCCAGAGCTTCGATTTCGAGTTGCGGGTTTTGAAACTCGGGACTCGTGAACTAGGCAATCGGGGTGCCTTATCATTGATGTTTATGCCTCAGGTACCAGTATCCCAGACCAGCCGAAAAAAGCATCAGACATTTGGTGTTGAAAGACCGTGAGCATGGGCAAGATAATGTCCCACGTCAGATCAGATAAGTCAATAAATGGGAAAGCAATGACGACTTTAGCTTGATCGTGCTGTTACGGTACTGATTATTTCTCCATTGGTTGGGGAGTTTGTTCCTTGTCAGCGAGGATGGATTGGAATTCATCAACCTTGTCTTCGCAGCAAGGCGCTATTGGAGCTTATATCTATCCTGCTGCTGGGGTGAAAGAGGAATGTATAGATAACAATTACATATAGAGCTATCGTATTGTATGCGTACATATTCTGGACTGTAGCTGTAATATGTAGTAACTGAGTGACTTGTGCTGATACACTGATAAGCGGGCGGTTGAGCGGGTGCTGCTTACCTAATGTGGTTTTCGTGGACGGCCCCGCCAACCATGATTCTGGGTTTATCCCAACCGAGAGCGCGAGGCAAAAAAAAGTTTCGAAAAGTGGGTTATTTTTTTGCCCTCCAAATTTTTACCGCTCCCACTTCAAAGCTGGCAGCGGATATATAACATCCTCCAGCCTACCTTTTTCCTTTTCGATCACCAACCTATCTTTGAGTTTATCATTCTATCACTCTTTCTTCCCCCTGTCAATATGTCTGACGAGGTTTACGAGGGCGCCATCGGCATTGACCTTGGTATGTCCTGTACTCTCCATTTTTTCCCTTCCGCATTGCAGTCTCGCTGATAAAAATTCAGGCACAACCTACTCCTGTGTTGCCAACTATGAAGGCACAAATGTGGAAATCAGTATGTCCCTAGCCATCTGCTTCATGAAAATGAGACCAACCTTTGAATCCTCAAGTTGCCAATGAGCAGGGTAGCTACACAACCCCGTCATTCGTTTCTTTCACCGACAAGGAGCGTTTGATCGGTGAGGCTGCGAAGAACCAGGCGGCCATGAACCCGAAGAACACCATCTTCGATATCAAGTAAGTTAAGTTACAAGTCGGATAAGAGCTTCAGGATCTGACGTTTCCTTCGCAGGCGTCTCATTGGTCGACGCTACGAGGACCCTATTGTCAAGAAGGACGTCGAGTCTTGGCCCTTCAAGGTCGTCGATCAAGGCGGCAGCCCTGCCGTTGAGGTTGACTACCTCGGGGAGACCAAGACCTTCACCCCTCAAGAAATCTCCTCCATGGTCTTGATGAAGGTACGCATCTTGCGCTGTCCATTTGAATTCTGTTGGTGGGGAAAGGGAGCGATTTCCTGACATTGACACGCCCTTCTAGATGAAAGAAGTTGCCGAGACCAAGCTTGGAAAGAAGGTTGAGAAGGCCGTTATCACTGTCCCAGCCTACTTCAACGACAACCAGCGTCAGGCTACCAAGGATGCTGGTGCTATCTCCGGTCTCAATGTTCTCCGCATCATCAACGAACCTACCGCAGCTGCTATCGCCTACGGTCTCGGCTCCGGCAAGTCTGAGAAGGAACGCAATGTCCTCATCTATGATCTCGGTGGTGGGTAAGTACATAGTGCCTCGATCACAACACACTATGGTTACCACGACCATGGTCGTAAATGCTTGTTGCATCCATGCTGACTCGATCTTCTTTTAGTACTTTCGATGTTTCCTTGCTCAACATCCAGGGAGGTGTTTTCACTGTCAAGGCAACCGCTGGTGACACTCATCTTGGTGGCGAGGACTTTGACGTGCGTAGCCCTGAATTTCTCTTCTATAACCCATTATTCTTACTCGATTGCTTTAGGTCAACCTCATGAACCACTGTATCGCTGAGTTCAAGAAGAAGACGAAGAAAGGTACGTGATTCCAATCTATCCAGAGACCCTGTGAGCAGATCTGCTCGCGAGGTCTCTGCCTTCAATCCCTGCATCTTCTGGTCCTCTTGGTTACCTTTCCCTTCCCTTGATGTCGCTGTATCCCCCAACCAACTCGGTGTCGCTTTCATCCGGGGCCTCAGTATACTTCCCCGGTCCCGCCTGCTCTTTCCTGTCTTGTGCTTTCCTGCTCCTTCCTTGTGGTGCTTCGAGGCCCTGTACCGTGCCTGCCTATTCTCAATCATGTCTTGTTGGCGGTTATATGGGCCCCACCCCCCTTGCGTAGGGTGGCCTTGTTCCTTCAACCGCGTCCCGTTGCTTGCAAACCTCTGTGATCGAGCATGGGCTACACCGTCTCCAATTCTTCGTCCAGTGTGAATCACTGTCACTTGGACATGGTCCCTTTGCCAGCTCTTCAACCAGGTCTCAAGCCCCGCCACTTGGACTTGATGAATTTGCCAGCCCTTCTACCAGTCTCAAAAGGACTGTTGCTTAGACATGGCAAGGAGCTTCTCTACTCGCCTCGCCACGCCAACCCCGCGCACCTTGTCGTCATCCCTCCAAGATTGTATGTCGGATCGTCAACCAGATCTACAAATACAGGAGGACTACGAGCACGAATTGTCCAGCTTGTCAACAATTCGCTTCCCCCGAGTGCCGTGCAAGATTCTCGGAGAGATGGTTGGGAGTTGTCTACAGTCACTTTACTCTCCTCTTGCTCCATCCCCCGGCCGTCGACCATGTCCGGGTGCGCTCTGTTGTGCTCATGCTTGAGGCTCTGTTTTCCTGCTTTTCAAAGCCTTCAAAGATCGAACCAAAGACTACGGGCTCCCTTTCCCCCCCTGGCATTCCGACTCGTTCGAATGGACTGGCCTTTGCACCCACAATACTTTGCAAGAGAGCAACCACACATACAGTCTTGAAGTACACATGTCGGTAGCAGAGATGCAAAAGATTGCAGATGACACTGGCGCACCTACGCAACCGCTCAAAGCTCAACTCCCGCAAGTCAGGAGCGAACACCACCCCTATCTTTTTGCAACCTCGCGCAAGAGACCATGAGAAGCACAGGCTCCTTCAGCCTGCGCGATACCAAGCCATTATCGCCTATGGGAAGTTTCGCTGTGATCCTTGCGATCTCAATCTTTTCACCAGAAAAGCAAACTGGATGAACACCTGGCCACGCCACTGCGTGCTGATCAGGTCAAAATTGTCAATTGCATCCTCCCCAAATTCTACTGCCCCATCTGCAAACGTGTATACTCCCGCCAGAGCATACTTAATAAGCACCGCAAAGACCAGAAGCACTTGACAATCTTGCCAAGCACCTTGCAATCCTATCGAAGTCACAAGAACAGTCTTCTGATCAATACTAACACTCTACCAGATCTTTCCAAGGATCCCCGTGCCCTGCGCCGTCTAAAGACCGCCTGTGAGCGTGCCAAGCGTACACTTTCCAATGCTACACAGACTTCTGTCGAGATCGACTCATTGTTCGATGGCGAGGACTTCAACACCTCTATCACCCGTGCTCGTTTCGAGGATCTCAATGCCAAGTCCTTCTCTGGTACCCTGGAGCCTGTTCAGCAAGTCTTGAAGGACTCTGGCCTTGAGAAGAGCCAAGTCGATGAGATTGTGCTTGTCGGTGGTTCTACTCGTATTCCCCGTATTCAGAAACTCCTTAGCGACTTCTTTGACGGTAAGAAGCTTGAGAAGGTTTGTCCTATTCCAACCTTTTGCCACTATTCACAAGAATAAGACTGATGAAATTGCAGAGCATCAATCCTGATGAAGCCGTTGCTTACGGTGCCGCCGTGCAGGCTGGTATCCTTTCCGGAAAGGCTACTTCGGCCGAGACACAGGATCTTCTCCTCCTGGATGTTGTTCCTCTGTCTCTTGGTGTTGCTATGGAGGGTAACATCTTCGCTCCTGTGGTTCCTCGTGGCCAGACTGTCCCCACCATCAAGAAGCGAACTTTTACCACTGTGGTCGACAACCAGACTACCGTGCAGTTCCCTGTCTTCCAGGGCGAACGTACCAATTGTGCCGACAACACCTCTCTTGGCGAGTTCACACTGGCTCCCATCCCGCCTATGAGGGCTGGAGAAGCTGCTTTGGAGTGTGTCTTCGAGGTTGATGTCAACGGTATCCTGAAGGTTACTGCCACCGAGAAGTCTTCCGGCCGCAGTGCAAACATTACCATCTCGAACGCCGTCGGCAAGCTTTCTAGCACTGAGATTGAACAGATGATTGACGGTAAGCCTTCTATTGTTGATTTGGTTTTTCAGCGTTGTTGACTTTTTTGTTTTTACCCACAGATGCTGCCAAATTCAAGACCAGCGACGAGGCCTTCACCAAGCGATTCGAGTCCCGTCAGCAGCTCGAATCGTACATCTCCCGCGTTGAAGAGATCGTCTCCGACCCCACGATGTCCATGAAGCTCAAGCGTGGTAACAGGGAGAAGATTGAGTCCGCTCTCAGCGACGCCATGGCGCAGCTCGAAATTGAAGACTCGACTCCTGAGGACCTCAAGAAGAAGGAGCTGGCTCTTAAGAGGCTTATTACCAAGGCTATGGCCACGCGGTAAATGTTTGACCCTGGTAAGGCAAGGGCCGAATGTTGAGAGTTGGACATAGGAAGTCCTCCTGACTGAAAGTGCTTGGTACGAGTTGGGAATGATTGATCAAAAAGTATCTTCTAGACTTTATCCGAGATGGTAGCTTCGGAGCTTTTTAATGATTTCGACGAATTTTGTCAACGCGATTATCTCTTTTTGCTACCTCTTCTTTGGTACCTCAAGACTAGTACGTAAGGACTGGTAGCTTCATGGAAAAGTATATAGTTACTATGTAACATACTAGTTTCACGAAAAGGTGTCAGCTTGGCATTCTACTACACCCACATAATAATTGTTATCTGCGTCGCGACCGTAGACGACGTACCCTATAGTCTGCAGATAGGTGTTCCCTTTTTAGTACAGCCAAGATGTCTTGGCATCAACAAATGGTATCAAAGCCAAAACATACCAGTGCTATCTCCTTCATAAATTTCGGCTTCAAAGTTGAATTCTGGTCACAGCGCAATGCAGCTCGTCACGTTGCTGCAGTCCTCTTCACTTCACTTCAAATTGCTACCATTCCGAGCCGTATATGGAGCAGAGCTCCGACGTCATGCCCTTCAGCGAACCTTCTCCAGCTCCTCAATCCTGAACAAGAGTAAGAAACGAGACGAGACGAGTCAAGTCAAAAATGCTCCAGCGAATGTTGCTTCAGAAGACCCGCTAGATCTTGCACAGCTCGATCACGGAATCGCAACCGCTATCTCTCGTCTGAAGGATGAGCTCTCCAAGCTCCGAATGGGAGGCAGGCTAAGCACCGAGACCATTGAGAGCCTCCGTGTCCAGCTGAGCAAGGGGAGCAAAGAAACAGTCAAACTAGGAGAATTGGCTCAGGTCGTCCCCAAGGGTGGGCGAATGGTGTCTGTATTGGTCTCCGAAGATAGCGTATGTCTGTCAGTGTTTTTTTTGGTCTCTAGTGTCTCGTGCTTTTGCTCTCTGCCCTTGTCATTGCCCAGAATTTTCTCTGTTTTGTCTCTAGTCTGACTCTAGTTCAACTTGTTATAGCACGTGAAGCCTATATCTTCGGCAGTTCTTTCCTCCAACCTATCCTTGACGCCGCAACCAGACCCCCATAATGGCCTCCAGCTCAATATTCCCATCCCGCCTCCCACGAAAGAATCTAGAGACCAGACCGTGGCTGCCGCAAAGACCGCTATGGACAGAGCTGCTCATAGTGTCCGCGAGTCACGGAGTGCCACTCATAAACGCTTTCAGGACATAATCAAGAAAAGGATCGCTCGACAGGACGATGTCCGGAGGGTTCAGGACAAGATGGAGAAGTTGACGGAGAAGGGACAAAAAGAGGTGAAGGAACTATTTGAGGCCGCGAAGAAGGCCATGGAGCGAGCTTGAGCCGGCATGCTCAACCTTTGTTCACTATGCATTATAATTTCACAAGCAAGGGAAGGGGGCTTGTTGCAAGGTTGTCCGGTATCTCGAGGACACTCACTATCTTTGTATTAGGTTTCTGTACATTTTGTTCCTTCATACACAGATGGCTGAGAAAAGGATGTAACGAAATGCGGGCATAGTTATAAAAAAGAGAAAAAAAAATAAGAAACAATATTATACAAGGACCCTAGGATTCCCATACCATCAAGCACGTTTGACGGGGCGGTTCACAGCCAGTAGCGATTCCATCTTCTCCAAGAATTGGGACCGCTTCCCCGAAGCCTGGTAAGTCTCGTTGTTTCTCAGATTTCTCAGAACCTCTCCAAGAACAGGAGACTGATTCTCTGTTGTCTCAACAGTAGGGTACTTTCCCTGAACAAGAGACTCGATCAGAGACTTGTGCCCTTCACCTTGCAAGGCTTGAAGAATGACAGCCTCCGGGTCTACTAGCTCGCCCTTCCCCTGTGATAACTTGTCTGCAGCCTCTTGCGCATAGTTCTTGGCAGCTTCTAAAGCCTCGGCCTTTTCCTCTTCACTCGTGAAGCGAACAAATTTTCCTTCAAACAATCGTCTACCGAGTTCCAGAGGCGCAACGTAGCCGTTTGGGTAACGCTCACTAAGCGATGAGAGTTTCTCAGTAACTCCAGCGGTAGTTGCTTTGATATCCGTAGGAAACGACGGCCACGTTTCGCTTAGACCCTGCAGGCTAGGGGCCTGGGGTTGATAGCGAGTAGGAACTGGCTTCGCCTGCTCCGCGAGTTCTCGGTAAGCATTCTCGGCTTCGGCAGCCAGTGTTTGATCTTCGCCTCCAGCGCCCGAGTCCCGTGGGCGGAGACGTCTGCGCGCCTCTCTCGGCGCCGACTTCGATTTAGTGGGCTTATGTCCACGAACTTGCGTCCCCCCTCGGGCTCCAACGCGGCGTGGGCCTTTCAGGATGTTTGCCGGCTGGCCACCAGGCTTTGAGGCAGCGAAAGATCTCGCATCCACAACTCTGCGTGGACGGGGCTTGTCCGGGTTCGACTTGTTGAACTTCAAAAGAGCCGGTGGAATCTTTAGTTTTTTGGGCTGATCGGCGGATGAATTCGGAGGACTAGACTCAGCTATTTCGGGATTGACATTAGAAAATCACGGAATGTCGATTTTTGGATCGTAACAAGGCGGGATAGGAGCAGGGGAGAGAGTGACTGTTGGGAGGACTGCGACCTACTGGATGGTGGTGAATCTGCTTTTGGCGCTTTAGACACGGAGAGGTTTCGAATTGAATGAATGGATGGCTCTTTCCATCCAATAAGCCGTGGGCGTAGAATCATAGCTCGACTCTGAAGCATCTTGAACAGTAATGCCTTTCTAAAGGAGAGTAAGTGGTCGAGCATGTCCGAAAAGATTCCTGTCGTCAGATTTCCGAGGCTCAAGTCACATGATCTGTGGTCGTGGATTCTTCCACACGTGGTGGTAGCCGTAGAAAGAATCGAGCTCTTTACCAACAATCACTCACACTACTCATCAATACTGTTGTCAACATGATTCGTCGAAAACCCACTGCCATTGCCATCACAACTGATGACCTTACGATGTTCGAAGAGGAGCGACTGCGCAAACTAGAACAGGAAAACAATGGTCACGGCTCCGTTCAGCATGGCACCCGCGTCAACTTTGACCCTAGCGATGAACTGAAGCCTCTACCTGGTGACAAGGCACGGATAGTCAGGTCTCGTGAAGAGCGTATTGGCGTCGGACAGCGCGCTTGATTTAAGGACTCCGGTTAGGGAACCCGAGATCCGATGCCAAATGTGGTGGTCGGTATGCACAGACTTATGTCCTCAAGCGAATCAACAAATCTACTCAACAAACCACTGTGGTCCTGGCTCATGGATCTCTGATATCGGGCGCGTATCCTTGGCTATCACTCAAATCGTTCTGGACGAAATATGCGCCAGTTGCCGGGTGGCAGTGCATGACAGACGTCTTCAAATTGGGCCACTCAACTTGCTGTTTATGAGATTTGTATCCAGACGTCTACACATCCGGTACAAATCACCAAACCCCGCGAGCATGGTACAAGGCAGAAGTGATACAGGGAAACTAGCGCTATAGGAAGCTCAATGGTGGGATTACGGTTCCGTAATTGCATTACTGCTCAAGATTCCGGGAGATTATGATCTACTGTGCAACTAAGCTTACCAAGAATAAACGACGCCAGCCAGGTAGAGGGCTGTCAAGCGACCAAATAGTAACCAGAATGAATGGTCAAGGGTTTATGATTGATATAACTCATGGGTATCATGCTGACTTTCGTCTCTATTCACTGTTGAATTGTACAATTAGATATTGCCCACCCCTCAATGCTACCATGTGAATTACCGTACCAAGACGAGCGAGGTAGGGCGTGGGTAGTACCATGAAGTTGGCGATAGTATGACTTTGTGTGCCCTTATCAACGTTGGCGTTTCGAGTTGTTTTCCATTCCCATATCAACAGAGTAATTCCATCGCCGTTTCAGACCGTGCGGGTCGTACACGCTTGCCACACTTTGCTGCCAATCGCGCGCTGTGAATACCACTGGTTGGGGGTTCATCTGTGATTGCGGGACTGACGAGGGTTGCGTGACTGCAATCTTGGCTGGCTGTTGATATTGCAGCGCATACTGATCCACCAATGCAGGCTGCATCCCTTGAGACGACCCGGGCATCGCCATTGGCGGCGAGTTTACAGCAGGATTGAAGGAAAATGCCATGTCCCATTGACTAATTAGGAGATTAGCAAAAGTGGATAAGTAAAAAAAGATGTTTGGCGGTCCTTACTTGATGATGCGAGTTGGGTCCCAGTTACTCTCATCGACTAATGGAGCTTCATTATGAACAGGATGGGTCGTGAGCATACTTGGTGCTTGTAGTTGAGGTGTACCAGCCTTCGAGTCTTCAGTGCCAGCTGATATCGGAGGGGTGATGGGATAAGGATGAAAGCCAGCTCGCTCCTGCAAGTTGGAGATTTGGCTGGGCTGTGGGTGATAATGTGTCTCGAGAGTAGGGCTGGGCTGGTACGGCTCTGATGGACTGCCGTAAGGGAACGTGGGTTTGAGTTCAAAAGGGCGGTTTATGTTGGCAGAGAAGGCTAGACGCAAAGAATCGATCTGTGCTTGTATCTCTGGCATCGGCCAGGCTGTTGAGCACCGTTCGAGTATCCGCATGTGACGTGTAAAATATTCCCTTGCGTCAGTGTGAAAGTCAGGGTCGGGAGATGTGATGGCAACCTAGAACCAGCATTTAGCCGAACTGCGCATTATTAAGAAAATCATAAGGTGACTCACCAAATGCAACATTGTGCATGTCAAAATACAGTAAATTGTGAAGTTGATGCCTCTTAGCATATAGAGGAGACCAGACAGTCCAAAACGAGCCAGTATTGCCTCTTGGAGCCTGCAGAGACACTTGGCAGATGAATAGCATAACGCCATGTGCATCTTCCAATTCCCATTCGCGGGAAATTTTGAAGCAAGTAATTGCGGTCGATGACAAAGGACTATACCCAAATGACAGTGCGAATGCATATTACCAACGAAATGAGACGGAATCCACGGAGGAGAGCCATCTGGAGGATAATTGACCTGCAGATCCGGTGGCAAGCTCTGCAACCAGTCGGTGAAAATTGGGTTGTTTTCAACAAACTTGGAATTAGACCCCCAGTCTTTCTGTCTCTTGATTTTGTGATAAACATCGGTGAGTATTCGAATGTTGCGAGCATTCCTAACAAAATAGGCATACTGCCTGGATCGATCGGTCTCGAACTGGTCCAGGTTCTCAATAGCCAATTCGGCATCCATATTAACTGTTTGGGGATCAACACCATAGTCAGAACGCCCTGGGAATGTGTCATTACTCGTCGCACTGCTTGTAGGTATATATTGAAAGTGGTATACCTTGTGGGGCACCTATCATGACCTCCACAACTAGAAGAGCCTGCCATACCCTAGTTTGAACTAAACACTCGACTGGGCTGAGGCTGCAGGCTCTTTCATCGACGTGGGTGTTGTAATGCTCATGAAGATCCAAGTCCTTGGCCATCGATATAATGGTCTTGACCGTTTGCCAGGAACGATAATAGTATCCTTTCTTGGGTAACGATTCTCGCGCTTTCAGCAGGAGGAGAAGTGCCTGAATCGTACTCAGGCGCGGCACATCCATGAAGCTAGATTCATGTCCTTGAACAAAAGACATTCAGAATTAGCATATCTTGCCTGCCATGAAGAGAGCGGAGGCGGACTCACTTGTTGCCAAAGCTAGCCACTGCGCCCCTTGAGCTGGATCCTCTGACAACCTCCCTGCACAGGCAAACAATGCTTCAAGCAAAAGAGGCGAAATTGATTTTCGATCGTGCTGCCACTGGTAATAAAAGTGCGCTCGATGAACGATAGGAACGTAGGGATGAATCCCATCAAAATATATTTTCAGATAAGCCATGACCTCATCATCGGACGGCATAAGTTCCGGGGGGATACGAATCTTGGAGCCAGCTCCAGTGCGGAGGGGTGGAAGACTCTCTTCCATCTCATCCTGAGTCGGAATTTCCGGTTCTGATTTGTCCATCCTCTGTTGGCGAATATATGGTGCTTTTTTCACATTTAGTTGTTGTCATGGAATAAGATGGTTTTCAACTTACCAATTCCAGTTTCGTCGATTCTTAGTTCGCCAAGTACTTCACTGAGATTCTCGGCAGTTGAATGCTCATTGTCGCCAAAGTCGATACCCTCGGTTGTTCCAATAGACTGCGTCTGGGTAACAGGAAACATCTGCTGAGTCTGGTAGGTATCATGAGCAACGGCCTCATGTGGCGATCTTGTTTCGTATAGACCTGGTTGTGTCGAGACGTTGGATGGCGTGTAATGTGAAAATGAGCCCACTCCATCACTGTACTGATGCAAAGCTTGTCCATGTGGCGAAACATTGTCGCGGTATGTTTGAGGAATCGCATAAGATGAAAGTGATTGTGAAGACTCCGGCCCATTGAGTGTGTCAAGCGAGTTGGGAGGATAAGATTCGAGGCCTTGCCCCTGAAAATCGCCTTCCTGGCCGATGGTAGGCGGTACACAGACTAGTTTTAGTCGAGTGCATGCTGAACAAGGCCAAGTATTTGTTGTAGCAGCGTCGCATTTTATTTTTCGCTTTCGACAGCCATTACATGCGCGCATGACTGCACAGGTTCAGTGGTGAGGCTCGGTGTAACGGAGAAGATACTTACCTTTGAGCCGTTTATGCCTATTATGCTCATCAACAAAAACATAGTCTGAAAGTAGAGTATTGTCAGCTTTCATTTGTAAAATAAATCATGAATGACAGTCACTGAATATTTCGCGGGATGAGGATATTATGAATTGAGGACCCTTACTTTTCTGACCCTCGCGAGGAGGGCCTGTTGGGGGCATATATGAGAAACCCTGCATCTTGGATTCGGGTTTAGGTTTACAGAGTAGGAAGATCCGAGATGACCAATTTTCGGACCGCGAAACAAGCTTGTCTCTAGAAATCAATACTGAGAGTCGCAAGGCCCGCCTTGCAGCAAAGGTAATCTCCGGAGCCGCAGACTGATTTTGAGCGTTGCTGGTACAATTGTCGACTGTGATGTCCAACGGCCAGATGGATGGCTTGTCAACACAATGCGGGGACCAATTGTTTTTGCGCGCACCCACTCGATATCAGGGCCAGGGGTTGTGTTTGTTGTATTCGCGATATACTTGATCGGAGATGAAGTGCGGAACCTCCTTTGTACAGAGCCCCGCGGAGAGATGGTAAAATTGCCGGGACAGCGTGGAGCAACTAAATATTTCTGGATTGACGATGGGATTGCAGGGTTGGAGTTCACAATCGCGGTACACTTGTTCGTGACGTTCAATGAGACACCTGCCTGTGGGTGCCCAAATGACTTGAAAGGTCGATATGCCTTGCAAGCGCTTGGGACAAGCACGGTAAGAAGGGTGGTATGCACGAGAATGGTGTATAGAGTCTGGAGTGCCTATGGCCGTCGCCGCGCGATGTCAGTGACTGTATAGCAACGATCTGAAGCCAGCCGGCGAGACGATTTAGAGTGGGCTGGTGATTTTGATGGGAACATGATCATTCTCCCGTCGGAGGCACACTATCGTACCTGTATCGCCCAGGCGCCATTCGGTAAAAAGCGCTCAATGAAACAATGCGCTCATGGATAGACTGCCAAAGGGACAAGGCGAGGGCCGAGGGTACTCACAACGGAGGAGTAAATGGAATTATGCGGAGCGCATTGTGCACTAGCAGCACCAGAGATTATATAAGATCCACTGCTGACTGTTGGATCGAGAAGGACGAGCTAACACAGGCGTTACACTTCCAATTGACCGTCACCTTTCATAAGGCGCGTCGGTCAATCAAAAGGAACCGGACCCGGTGCTCGACGGTAAATGTGATGTGAGACCTAGCGTACCAGGACCGATAACCAGGATGAAGTTGTGGCCAGGTATGAGCAGGAAGGATGGGCCGTGCACAGATACTTTTGAAGATTGCAAGTGAAGGTGTCGCTGGAGGTGCAAGGCAGGTCCACGGTGCGGCTAGGTCATAGCTACGATGGTTCAAGTATCGCGCGAAACGTAAGTTGTCAGACAATCGAGTCAGGAGTCCGGACCAAACACGGGGGTTAAGAAAGATAAAAAAGCAACAAAGTAGTGTAGAAGACAAGCCGATAGAGCACAACTAGCCGGATCAGGTCGCGGGAACGCAGAGTGGTAGTAGATAGAAGAATCGTCGACTGAATACCGGGCACCGGACGGTGGACAGTGGCCAGGAGGGATGGAGGGCGATCGCCTCGGGTGTTGAGGGGGCGCTGATGTGCGGCACGGCGCAGCACCGCAAGTCAGGCAGTTGGCCGCAATCCCAGTCCCAGACGCTCCCAGTGGCTCCGCCTGGAGGAACTTTGGCCCTTTCCTGATTGTTAGACTCTGGGTGCCTCCAAGCCCTACTATCCACCGCTACACACTCCGTCCTCTACAGAGTAGCTGGATCTACGCACCGTTTAGGTTCCTGGAAGCTTCTTAACCAGCGATCCTAAGAGTCTAAGCATGTCGTCCTTTGAGCCTTTGGCTTACATTGCCAAAGTTTAATGTCACAATGAAGGTTCCTGCATGTCTGGGCATCGTCAACGGCCGGTAGTGACTGAATGTAGTGAGTTTCTGCATTATGTGATGTCTAAGCAAATGGTCTGGAATCTGGATCCTGGACGAGGGATCCTCGAGTCCTTGACCCTCGGGACCTCGCGCTCGCCGCTGAGACTGAGAGCCCGAGCGGCGAGAGCAGTACCTACTAGTCACGCAAGATCAAGAGTGCGGGGCGTCTACCCCCCAGGAAGATAGTTGTTCCTTCGGCCCACTTGCCTCCGCCACTATCCTCAACTTCTAATGGACTGTCTTTCTAGTTACAAACAGGGCAAAGTATATCTCTATCACAACCCCATATCACCTCACTGCCAGCTCTTCACGATGGCTTCGGAAATGCAAAATTCGAACCCGACAATTCTAAATATTGCTGATCTTCCCACACGCCTTCGGCCGTCTGTCACTCAAAAGGCCGGCACATATGGAAGCGATTTCTTTGCATCAGCCTTCCCTTCTCTTGATGTCGACGTTCTTCCTGATTATTCCCCGCCGACCTCTGATTCTGAAGGTGACAATGACTTGATGGAGGAGCCCATCGATGAACAAGAAATATATGGTTAGACTTACCGGTTCCATGTATTAGCGAGAATTGTCTAAGTTGACGGCTTTTAGATCTGATATCAACCATTTCTGATCCCGAACATCCCATTTCCTTGGGGGCGCTGGCAGTGGTCTCACTTCCAGATATACTGATCAAACCCGCTCTCCCCAATGTTCCCGAATCGCCACTTCGGACGGTCACTGTTCTCATAACGCCCACAATCACTCATTGCAGTTTGGCCACTGTCATAGGGCTTGGCGTGCGTGTTCGGCTCGAACAATCTCTCCCACCTCGGTTTCGGGTAGATGTGCAAATCAAGGAAGGGACACATAGTACCGCGGACGAAGTGAACAAACAGCTCGCTGATAAGGAAAGGGTCGCCGCAGCACTTGAAAATGGCACGCTAATGGGCGTTATCGCAAAGATGCTGGAGACCTGCCAGTGATCCAACTGGCTATGTTGCTACTAAACTCTACTCTTTATCCTGAAGGAGGGTTTGTTTGTTGTGTCTTCGCCTGCGGGTTGTATTAACTGTCTTAAGCCATGAAACTGGTTACCACACCCATTTACCCCCCTAATCAGGGTCAAGAATCAAGAACGCCGCTCTCTTTCAAGCCTTTCCAAAGCTCCGGTTCCAAAAACTTGCTTACAGTCACGTCCTCAGCGAGGCCTTTTCGCCTTCTTGTCTTCAGAACAAAATCTCGAGCTGTCGCCATTGCAGAAGCCATTTCCAGCGGCTTCAACCTCACTTCGCGGTCCAACGGATCCCCAGGAACTACGCTCCACTTATCAAAGACAAGACTGACAGCTGCCTGTCCCTGTGTGTGAATCCGAAGATCCGTTTCGAAGCCAAAAGAGTCTATGACTGGAACCAGACCACGAACGGAGTATAAGGGTGTTCCCGCAATGGGTCCATCGGAAAGAACGTGGCCCCTTCTCCGTGACAAGACGGTATACACGGATGCTACAGCATCCGCAGGTCCTGTCATTGAACAAGAATAGATCGGCTCCATTAGACGAGGGGAGGCCATCAAGAATGATGAATAGACGGCTCGTCTGGCAGTGGGAATGATTTGACCGCCTCCTCTGTAGATGGCCTGGTCAGCGAGGGAAACATCTGTGAGTCTGAACTTTGCGTTGCGAATCGCTATATGTAGACAGGATATGTTAGCACATAAAAGGTCAAATATGATAGAGTATCAACAAAATGCAACATACGTTCTTCGCACAATGGGCCCTCTCGAGTGCCCCAGCTAAAGCCCTGTGTTATGGAATCCCTGACGCCCCCGAGTAGTTTCTTATCGACTTGTGACGGCAATGTATCATCTTGCAAGATATTCGGTCCCATTTCATTCGGGCCAAACGCCCATATACTTCTCGCAGCAAGTTTATCCCAGTCGTGCCTCTCCTCAAAGAATCGGGCCACTTTGCGTATTGGGTCTTTGATGCTGACTCTACCACCCTCGATGTCCTCAGCTATACCGTCGTCTAAAGGCTCGGCAATCATAGTGATTTTATTCAATTTGTTCGGTGTGATTGAATAGCACATGATAGCTGATGTCTCAACGACGGTTTCGCAGAAACGAGTGACCGGGTCAGAAACCTTGATTTCCATTTCGGAGAACAGTCGGCGTAGGTCATGGAGAACACAGTCCATATAGAGTTCCCCTGTTCCTAGGACTATATGTTCCCCCGATTCTTCTACCTTTGTTGAGATCAGTGGGTAACTCTTGTTCACTTTTCGAAGTCCCTCGAGCATTTTTGGAAGTTCGGACGGGTTGACGGGTTCAACAGCGACTTTGAAGACAGATTCGCTCATGTGTCGAATCGGTTTGAAAATATGTGCCTCCTCATCATCTTCAAACTTGTTGGACACCAGAGTTGCCGTCTTGACGATAGAGTTATCCACACCTCCAAGGAGGACTAGGTTTCCTGCCGTGACACCGCTTGTTGGAATATTATACCGCGTTTCGGCGATCCATGTATCTGAAATGGTAGCATTAACCATGTCTTCCTCATCGTCAGGAGTATAATTCTCGCCAAGCACTCGAATTTGGAGCCCCGGCCGAGCTGTTCCACTCAGTATCCGCCCAAGAGCATGGAAGCGCGAAGCATCCGTGCTTGCCAGAAGCTTTGTAACATGAACCACCAGAGGCCCATCCGAATCACACCTAGCTATTGCAGTTGCCACTTTGGTATCCGTAGGACCGGTGTAGTATCGCTCCAAGGCTCTCTTCGCGCCCTCCGCCGGGGAAGGAATGTGTTGTAATACCATGTCGACGAATCCCCCGGCGGGACCAAAGAACTGTTCACAGACCAAATCGAGCAGCATTTTTGCATCTGACCTTAGCTGTGAGGGCTTCAAGCTGATACCCACGCTAGCAAGCGTTTCCTTCAAGTCCTCAGGGCTTTCACTGAGGGAGTGCGAGTAAAGCTTGTAGATGGGCTCCAAAACGAATTTGACGAATGTCCGCTTAGAGTTCTCTTCCACCCCTTTACGAGTGAATTTTCGACTCCTGGGGTTGAAGAAAACATCCCCCCAAAGACGTAGAGCAAAGTCTGCCGTCTCAATCTTCGGGTAGGTTTCGGCATACATCTTTGCGAACGACTGGAGAGTGAAACACCACTTCATCGAAGCACAGGCGAAGGCGACATTTCCTTTCTCGGGGCTCAGCCGCCGTTTCTCACCATGGCCGGGCATTATGCTCTCGATCACTGTGTTCACCTCCTCGATCACATGTTTCAGCTTGAAGTAGGCATCGTTCGGCGGAATTTTCAGTTCCAGAATCAATCTGTCTATCTTGTTCACTACCAGCGTTAGGGGAAGATCCTCCAAGACGGCGTGTCTAATGATCTGCTCGGTATTGGCTTGTACCCCCTCCACGACATCAACAAGAAGAACGACGCCGTCAACTAGCCGGGATGAGGCAGCTACTTCGTCCACAAAATCCACATGCCCGGGGGTATCGATAATATTGAACAGGTGTGATTTTCCTTTCGAGCTCGGAAGCACCAAACTCATAGGCGCTGACTTGATGGAAAGCCCTCGCTTTCTTTCCAAGTGGTGAACGTCGGTGTAGCGAAGCTGTTCCTCCCTTTTTCGCCCTGTTTTCTTGTCCAGCCGCTCAGCCAAGTCATGTGTCTGCATGACAAGCATGTCCATGAACGCGGTCTTTCCGTGGTGCAGGTGGCCGACAAGCGCGACATTTCTCGTTTGTTCGGGGAAATTGAGAAGATCCGTCATGAACTCGCGCGAGAAGAAGACCGGTGGCAGCTCACTTTCTTCGATTGCGAATCTCTTCTGGGTAACTGGCGCAATGATGGGTTCGGAAAGAGGTTGCGCATCCTCTTCCTGTACCAACGTCTCGACATCTTCACCGTATATTTGTTGTGCGCTGGGATAGTACTGCTTGTCCTCGTGCAAAATAACGGCGTTGGACGGCCCTTCTGTAACGCGTTTTGGTGTTAGAATAGTCACACTACTGGAGCCATGAAAGGGCAGCGCACCATAATCCACTTCCATCAATTCCTGCTGAGACGCCTCTTCGTCGTCATCTGCACCGAATGCTTCATCATAGTTGAAGGCCTGCGGTTTGACATCTTCCTGTTCAAGCTCTTCGTCGGATTCTGCGGCCTCGCCGATGTAATTCCCGAATCTGGGTAGCTGGTCAGTCACAAAGAACGCGCTTGTAAGAAGCTAGATGAGAGTTCCTAGCTTGATCAAATCATACTCATCGTAGAGATCATCCATTGTGTTGCCCGGGGGGAGGGGGACTGCTCCAGTTGCACCGAAGCTGTCAAGGCTGGTGGTGCATTGAATGCTTTTTCGCGGCCGGTACGAGCTCTTCGGGGTAACTTCGAGAACTTCTGCTGACCGAGCTTGGCGTCCCGATTTCCTGAGCCGCCGCATGCAATTTGCAAACCGGTATTCCACCACAAAATTTAGGTAAGAAAAAGTGGGCAGATCTGGAAGATTGTTACTCTTAATGGCCAAGAGGCTTGCCGTTCTTTTTATTTTTCAAGCATAATAGAACAGTCCCCCATACGCAAATTTACCTTCTTGTGCCTCCTCCTACTACGTATTCTCCGTCCCACCCCACCTCGCCGACACCGCTCAGCCTGTCCTTCATTTTCAGGTACATAAGGGGGGTTGACGCTCTTGTCCGTTGATCGAATTCTAGGCTTCATTCCTTAGTTATCTTAAGCAGAGCCATTGTGCGTTCGTGGATCAAAACATCTTCTACCAAACTTGATAACGCCACCCACCCCCCGGGCACCGATCTTTATCTTCCTGCATTCAATTCATCCCTCAATATGGCTGCTCTTCCGCCTGTCTACATTGTGTCTTATGCCCGTACGCCCGTAGGCTCCTTCTTGGGGTAGGGAATTATACCTTTATATGCTTATCGAAGGCCGCTGACGTGACATTAATCCTATAGTTCTCTCTCAAGCCAGACAGCCCCGCAGCTGGGTTCCCATGCTATCAAAGGTATCACGGCTTTTCACCTCCAGACTCCTCTTTTGCGCTTGCTAACGAGCCTTCGACTTCAGCCGCCGTCGAAAGAGCGGAGGGCGTCAAGCCATCTGATGTCCAGGAAGTTTTTTTTGGAAACGTCCTTTCAGCAAAGTGAGTATTGAGAATCGCAACCGTTTACAATGAGCAATGCTCACCTCTGGGGAACAAAGTGTTGGTCAGAACCCTGCCAGACAATGTGCTCTCGGAGCCGGCCTCGAGACGTCTACGGTGTGTACCACTGTCAACAAAGTTTGCGCCTCAGGCTTGAAGGCCGTCATCCTCGGAGCGCAGACTATCATGACCGGAAATGCCGATATTGTTGTGGCTGGTGGAACCGAGTCTATGTCGAACACACCCCACTACCTTCCTAACCTTCGTACCGGCGCAAAGTACGGCAACCAGACCATGGTGGACGGTATCGTGAAGGATGGTTTGACGGACGTGGGCAAGCAGGAACTTATGGGATTGCAAGCGGAGGAATGTGCGCAGGACCACAGCTTCGACAGGCAACAGCAGGACGATTACGCCATTCGGTCTTACGAAAAAGCTCAGGCTGCTCAGAAGGCTGGCCTTCTTGATGATGAAATTGCTCCTATCGAGCTGCCCGGCTTCCGAGGAAAGCCTGGTGTTACCGTGTCGCAGGACGATGAGCCCAAGAATGTATGTCACCATCTCTTGACATTCACTGAGTCGGTGTAACTATAGGCGGCTTTTATTGACAAATATGTCGAACAGCTCAACCCCGATAAGCTTCGTGCTATGAAGCCCGCATTTATTCCTGGAAGCGGAACGGTGACAGCTCCCAACTCCTCTCCTCTCAACGACGGTGCTGCTGCTATCGTCCTAGTATCTGAGGCCAAATTGAAGGAACTGAACTTGAAGCCGGTTGCGAAGATCCTTGGCTGGGGTGATGCGGCTCAGCAGCCTAGCAAGTTCACAACCGCCCCCGCACTTGCAATTCCCAAGGCTCTCAAGCATGCTGGTGTCTCCCAGGATGCAGTTGACGCCTTTGAAATCAACGAGGCTTTCAGCGTGGTTGCCCTCGCCAACTTGAAGTTGCTTGGCCTTTCTGAGGAGAAGGTCAACATCCACGGAGGAGCCGTAGCCATCGGCCACCCTCTCGGAGCCAGTGGTGCACGTATTCTGACAACCTTGCTCGGAGTCCTCAAAGCTCGGAAAGGCAAGGTCGGCTGCGCAGGTATTTGTAACGGTGGCGGCGGTGCCAGCGCCCTGGTTGTCGAGTACCTCGCTTAGAAGCTCCTATTTTTGTAGCCGTCTCGATTCCGCGGCTCATCAAACAATACCGATTCACCATAATCCCTGCCATGACCTTATGTATCTACTAGAAGACGTCTCCTTATATGCTAGTCAGAATGTCTAGTCATGTAGCGTTTGTTCGCTCGGTCGTCTTTGGGACGATTACCTCGAGGCAACGCGCCACTCTTAGTATTCCTCGACTGAGTTGTGGTATTCGAATTCCCGGTTTATGCGACATGGCGGTATTCCAGAGACACTACGCCGCTATTTCGAATACTCTGTGCGTACTCTATACAAACTGATATTCTTACCTGAGCGATTTCTGAGAGTTGTAAGGTAAGAGAAGCTGGTGGACATCAACATATATATATGTATTATGTGTACAAGGTGAGGATGAGCTGTCACCGTGAATTTTCTTCGTCGGGCTATAGTTTAAGCGAAGGCACCCACGAAAGCCATCAGAATGGCCCCAGCGGCTACAGCTATACAAGCCTCGACGCGCCGCTGGCCACGTAAAGTCACATAACTGTCTTCACTCAGAAAGTCCTCGGCAAGAAGTTCCACCAAGCCGGCAAAGAGCAACAGCCCGCTGCTTATTGCATTCGTGATCCCGACCATTAATAGACCGGTGGCACTAGCTGGATCATAAAAGTTATGTAAAACAAGGCCAATGGCCTGACCGATTGGAGTTGTGGTGCCGTAGGCAAGGGACATGAGCCACGGCTTGATCGATGAAGGGGGGAAGAGATCCGGAATCAGCGACGCAATCCGCGAGCCGAGAGCGAAGCCTTCAAACGTTTGGTGGAAACAGATAGCCACAAGAAGAACAATGAAAGAGGTTCCTGTAGCGACGCTGACTGCCATTCCAATAAAGACACTATGGAAAAGGATACCGGCCTCAAGGAGGAGGCATTGCAAGAGCTGCCGCTGAGGGTTCTGCAACGTCAACTTAGGATCCATAGCCGACACCCCTGATTGGGAACGATGGTGGTGAGTGTACGCTCGCGGGTGGTTATTCCTGTTTCCGCGAGGAACGTCGGGCCTGCCAAGTTCTCCAGAGTCAGAAACCGCATCCTCCTTCATCAAATTTGTCGAAGAGCCCTCTGGGCTTAAATCTTCGGTCCAGCTTGATAAACGATCATCATACGCTTGTCCCGGCGAAGGCACGCGGGTCCTGTGCATTGGAGAGAGATGAATGTTGTCTGTTGGCCCTGTCACACCGAGCCGTGGGTCTTCCGGAACACCAGTATGTTCATCATTGTTGAGATCGACCCCCTCGCTGATCAACTGGTCATATTCGCTGCCATGGATATGACCGGCCCCCTTCATGGCAAAGAACATCTCCACGAGAACGACGCCAAAGACCGAGACCATCGCGACGAAACCAGCCATGGCACGGTAACTCTCACTCCAGAAGCGAGGAAGACAAGGGTCAGTCAAGGAGACGAATGCTGTTGGCAGTAGATGAACAAAAGCCGTAGCAATCAACACGCCCGTCCCAAAATGTCGTGATATGAACAAAAATCTCCGAGGTATCGGTAAGCGCGGAAACCGTCGAGCGAGAATGGGGAATGAACAAGCTTTCCATGGACATAATCAGCATGAGTAGTCACCATCAAGAAGACGCAAACATACCTAGTGTGCTTAGCACTAGGATGAGGAATAGCGCCATGACATGGAGCGGGGTGTTGTAGGCGCCTTGTCTGACCGATCCACATGCAGGTTTGGCATTATCAGAGTCGCGGTATACATTTCGACGGGAGAGTTCCGCTCGTAGGAGGGCTTCTGGTATTCCTGAAAGCGTTGCAACGCTAGATTGGGACTCTGTGGAAGCTTAGTTCTGTGCAGTTGACACCAGGGTAGAGCACGCCTGGCGGAGCAGTTGATGCGCTCTAAACTCACCTATAATTTCCATATCCACATCACGTAGCATTGACTATCGTAGAAGTTGTTTGTCCGTTGGTCGTGGGTTTTTTTTTTTTGCTCCCGACGCATTTATCACACGGGGCCCGGTCGACAGATTGTTGTTGTTGTCCAATTCGGCTGGGATTCGGTGCCGGCACCTTGAATAAGAAGACAATGTTGAGTCAAGATGCTACTTCAGCCCAGCACTGCGACGAAGTCCAGTTATATGTTGAAGGGTGTTGAATAGTCTATAAGTATAGCGTTGAGCCTTGAGGACACACGTTGGCGTTGAGCCATTATCTTATCAATCAGGCAAACCCTGGATTATATAATAGGCCTTCGGCTCCACGCTCGATCGACACGGTGTTGGCTGAGGGCTCAAGTTACGGAGTACGAAGTATACAGAGTATGATATCTACTCTACCTATTAAGCTCCAGGCGAACGTTAGGACTGATGAGGACTCCTAATCATGGCTCAATCATGGTTCCAGCAACCTGACTGTTTGCGACGATATGTTGGTAGCCCTGCGCAATTCATGGTAGACATCCACGGGTAATCTCTCCCACGGCTATACAGAGTATCGAGTGTATATAAGGTGTGATCTGTTGACGGTGATGACGATGGGGTAATCGATTTAGTAAAAACAGGTCTCAAGTGGGCGTCTATTCGAGCCATCAAAATAGTGTTTATCACTGTGTCTATTACCTATTTCTAAGCTTAGTCCATCCGCTGGTCCCTCTTGATCGAGCTCTACTAGTAAACCCAGCTCCCACATCTTGCTTAGCTGCCATGATACTCAGATCTGCCAAGCCGGATCGAGGATTTTGCGCTGCGTCTGAACCACCAGGCGGGTCAGGCGGGACTGGCTGCGTCTGGTCTTTGGGTATGTCATCCCACTCTGTTTTCTCCAACAACTCCCATTCTGCACTAGCCATTTCACCGTGTAATGTCGATTTCAACCTGTCAACAACTTTCGTCGGAGTCGGTAGTCTCCAATCCCTGACGAAGTCGGTCCCCTCAGATGCACCTAGGAAAGAGTGCGCGGTGCCGTGGGAATAATGACCAAGCATAGAGAGTGATTTGGTCCGTTTAATGGTGGTCCTCGAGGCATCTTTGGGTGTTTTGATTTTCGCTTGAGTGTCGCGACCTGCAAGAGCTCTTACCATAGTTGACGATTGCCCAGGTGGCGCAACAAGGAGCTGCCACAGGTTCTTCCCGACATCACAAACGTCCTCCCACGACTCAGACCCTAGATGCAAACCTTGGCTTCGACACAGCCAAGACACATTCCAGGCGAGAAGGGCGACACCTTCAATGAAAAGAGCATAGGACCCAGAATCTTCCTTGGCTAGTTTGGGGAGACTAGTATCAATACATAGAGGCCGAGGGCGAGGCAGGGGAGCACGTGTGTCGGTTGAGCGCAATATTGTAGGGTTTGAAGACGTTGATCGGTCTGAATATGGGACTGAGTTTAGCTCCCGTGGGAGATACGATGCGGACGGTGTGTAGATGGTCGCGCTAGGATAGTTTCTATGTGGAAGCGTTATCTCTGCCGGAAGCCTTAGCGACAGGTAATGGGAAACGAGGACAAGGATGTGGGCAATGTAGGAGAATGAGGTTGAAATATGGTCTGGTGTGGCACCTGTTTTCGTGTATTAGTGTTTGACCTGAAAGCCAGACAGGAGAACTTTCCATTCATTTCTCGGAGGTCAAGAATGCTCACGCCACCAATAGTGTAGATTTCTTTGAGACCATTGTCTGTTTTCCTGACCTTTTGCCTTAAACCGTAGATGCTAGCAGCTTCCCGGCACAAGAATATCCTAGCCTCGGCCGTCTTGGTGTGGTTAGAGTGCCAGGCGTGGTCCGTTCTCTTGATATTGTGTCGTATATTGTTCAGCACCCCCGTCTCCCGCTCCGGAAGCTGAAATATAGCGGATTCCGAATCGGAGCGTCGTCGCGCTAGGCTTATTCGGCGCTGGGCGATATCAAATTGCTTATCCTTGATGCGAGACCGTAGGTTTTCAATCTGACCCGCGAGGACTTTGATTCGCGCGGACGATTCGGCTTGCTCATTGCTGGTACGTTGGAGTGACCATTTCAGATTTCCTCTTTCCTGCTCCGTACTGTGATTCTCACTATGGCTCGTATCCTTCCTTTGTCCTCTGTCGAGATTCACGGCGCTCTCTATCTGCTGACCTAGGTATTCTCGTTCTAAAAGAACACTTGCGTGGTTCAAGCGTAGCTCGTAGAGTCGATTTCGGGCGCAGGTTGGGCAAATTAGTTTTGATGTTTGAGCACGCGTACATATGTCGCAACTCATTTCAAGAGATGTGAAGCCGTTTGATTGGACTTTGAAGCGATCGTCCAAAGTCCCAAGTCATCGGGTATCGATCAGTAGTCCGGCTGCTCAGGTTCGAGCCCATATGTATTGACTGGGGCGGTTGCATAGAAAATGATTTTGATCATATCTCACTTGCGGATAGTTCACGAGCAGCTATGGCGAAGGAGTAGTAGGCATGTGTGAGTACAGTGAGAGTTGGATGTAAGGACTGTCGGAGGTTAGCACCGTACGAGCGTAGACGTCACCTGATGGGGCCTCAGGCAGCGCACGACTCAAAATACTGATACCGTTTCAAACTCGTCTCGTCGAATTATTGTCTCCTGGTGGTGTGATATTGCAACGATATTTGTTGCAATATCGTGCTATATGAAATAGTGAAGGTGGATAGAGTTCGTTGAGCTTCCAGATATATATTTACAGGCGGAATAGAGGTCTCGGCATCGGACTAGACTTGATTTACCTACAAAACACCAGACCATTGGAAGATAGGTATCGTATCCGACCAGCGGCCTCCAATAGACCCCGCAGACATACCTAACTTGCTCCTTCTGCGAGTCAAGTACGGGTGCCACCAATTCACGAATCGACGCTACTGACATGATATTCCATTATCGATCAGGCCGTAAGCAGCATGATCCCCATACACAAGACTCATCTGACCACGAATCCAGGTTGATAGCTCAAACGCATCTGGCAGCTTCTGCAACCAATCTAACATGGGATCCGGTGACAAGACACCTACTCGTCTCCCTGGTCCAAAGTCCGGGTCGACTCGAGGCAAATCCGCGGGTGAGCAGCGGCGCGTTGCCTCGCAAGAGGAATCGCAGCTCAAAGAGAACATCAAGGACTATGACTGGTCTCGGCTTGAAAGCAATTACATACAAATAATGGATCAGCATGAAAAATCCGAGGAAGAGCTGCGAGACCATATTGCGAAATTGCTTCAGGTACTCCATAACAGTGGCAGTAAACAGACAGTGAACACTCTAACGATATTCTCTAGGTATTTACAGCGTGGTCTCAGACTACCGTTGAGCATGATGAAATCAGGGCCTTGAAAAGGTTGGTCACCTCGTCTGGATATCATGTGCATAATTCTGAGACTACACCCGCAGGTTCAAAACACAAATGCACCATGTCCAGGATTCCGAAGAGAGCTTGGAGAAAAAGAGGAAGCATTGTATGTCATCACCGGCCACCCTGACTGTGTTGACCACTAACGGGTGCATGCAGATACGGATGTTGTGAAGGCATTTGAAAGTGCTCTCGCACTTTTGAATGACCGCGTGAGGCAATAGGCATACACCGCCGAGCCAAGTTGGTCGTGAATGAGCCCCAAAGAGTCTAGGGGTCTGAAAGAGAAAAAAAATACAATCTACATGTCTCGAGTTCGACGTCTAGCATTATCATCATGTTCGCTAGCAGCGGTTGTGAAAGCCGCGAAATTGAAAAGAGCCGAAGGACCAGGGCCTGAAAAACCTAATGTCCTAAGTGTTCTCATGTCTGCTGGTTCCACCGATAACACCCTGCCACCGAGCATCAGTATTTCTCCTAGAATTTGCCAAGAGAGCCTCCTCCTCGGCATTCTCAGCGTCCTCATCCAGTTGCCGCTCGTCCACCTTGGGAGAACGTAGAAGCGAGATGACGAGAGCGAACAAAAGGATACCTAGTGTGATTGTAAGTATGACTATGGACCAGGGGGGATGAGATAACCCACCAAGGAAAGCAAACTGCGCCCAGAAGCATATTGCACCAAAGAGAGGGAAGCTTATGGTCACTCTGTTTAGCAATGTGCTGGCGACACTAGGGGTGCAAACTCGCTTCGCAGCATCATTGTCGGCCGCTTCCGAGCAAGGTTTGATGAGGTGTCTAGTTTCAGAACAATCTAGATGTACCCCAGACAAATCAGGCGAGCGGTCACAGAAAGTTTGAGGTCCAAATGTTGCATATTGAGGCGCAACAATCATGGATATTGAGTAATTGATGGCCAGAATTGCTAGCATCAACATGCCAGTCATCAGTAGTAAAGCTTGTGGTGATGTATGGCCCTTTCGAACCTTGAAGATGTTGATCCATAAGAATCGAATGCCCACAGTAGCAATGCCGATCACCGAGCAGAAGAAAAACAATAAAATAAGCAAGGTGAATATCACATAATCGATTGGAAACAATTTGGCCGATTGAACGAAGATCTGGTTGACGGGGTTGAAAATATTGATATGCCCAAGAATATAACCACAATGGCGTTTGCATATCGAGTTTTTAGCTTTGTCAATAGAAGTCAGGAGCATAGATACCCAAGTGAGTAGCACGAGGAGGAATAAGATCAAGCCACCCAAAAGCTTGAAAGGGTGGAAGAACGCTTCAAGCTTGAACCATGCTTTCATCAAAAAGGGTTGAGCATCTCCCTCTGACTCTTGCGCCAGGCGCTGCCTTCTAACCAGTGTTCTTTCCTCTCGCACCAGAGAATCCAACTCTCGGCGGTCTTTGGAGGACAATAACTCGGCATTTCGGCCACAGCGGCCTTCCAGTTGGCGCTGCCGCTCCCGATTTGATTCAAGCTGTACAGCAGAGGTCGAGGTTAAACTTTGGTTCGATAACGTGGGACCGCCTTTGATTAAACGAATGGGAAGCACAGCTAGTCCTGTGGAAGTATGTAGGACATACACGCACATGCCAATCGTGATCAATAAGCCAAGAGCGAAGGTAAGAACGCGTTCACCACCTGATAGAGAGCAGTTAGCACAGTGAATTGCCCTTGTAAGCCAGAGCAAGGGAGAGAGAGGCCTTACGGTTCTCGCGTAAGAGATTTTTGAAGAAATCCAAACCATGGTCGTCGCTGTCTCGGGCGACAGGCACAAAAAAGCCGACGAGGAACAGAATGACAAGTATGACAACAAATGATAGTGTATATTTGGCAGCACCCCAGAACCGCTGTCCGACGGATTGCTCGCCCGCCTGCGCTGCCACTTCATCATATTCTTCATACCAGAAATAGGCAAATGGGACAACAAGAAGGCAGAGAAATGTGTCCACAGAGTACAAGACGAAGTATACAAGGGAAAGTGAGAAAGTGATTCCATCCACTTCTTGTTGAGTCGCCCAGTCCTTTCGCTGGCCCACAGAAGAAGAGACGGTGGAAGAAACTAGCGCAACATCGACAGGTAGCAAGAGGGTGGTCGCGAGAAGACACGAGATGGCCACAATGCATGTCAATGTCACTGATGGCGAGCGGTCGCGAGGAGTTTGATAAACATAGATGAATATTGAGGCCACCACAACGAGGATGGCCACCACGATTGCATAGACGGCCCAAATCAGAGACGTTTGCAAAAGAGCCATGTTGCAGATATAGACAGACGATGCTGTCGAACCATCCAAGGCTCAGAGTACAGAGTCTACTCTGTAGCTAGATAGACTGTGGATAGAGTATGAGAGTTACGTCATCCGAGGTCAAGCAAATACATAAAGAAATCACGTGCCAACGTGGAGCTCCCGTCGTGCGGAGGAAAAGGATAACGAGGACTGGATGCTCACTATTGCAGGAGCGATCCAAAGGTCTCCAGGGGCGACACCGACGGCCCTTAAATGCATATCGACTAACCCGATACTTGGTTTTCTGACCTTTATACGTTCCAGGCCTATGTACGCCAGTTCGGCGATGTCTTCGGCCACGCATAAAAGGTGAATTGAGTGACACGCGAACTTTTTGGGAGATCGGTCTATAGTACGCGGACATCCCTCGCTTCTTCCCGCCGAGATGCAGTGCTATACGGAGCTGCTACCTCCGACAGGAGTCACTCAGGCGTTGGCGGTATCCTTTCTCTCCGCCTCTGCCAACAATTTGATCGTCGCCAGAACGTCGCTTCTTCAGATATTCTCTCTGCACACTGCGCCTTCGGACTTGGGGAGCTCGACCGACAGGCCAGCCCAACGGGATCAGGAAACGCATAAGCTAGTCCTGGAGAGAGAGTATCAGTTGCCCGGAACAATAACCGATCTCTGTCGGGTTAGGATTTTGAATACAAAGAGCGGCGGAGATGCAGTCCTTGTTGCCTCACGAGATGCAAAATTGACCTTGATGGAATGGGATCCGGAGCGCCACGGTATCTCTACCATCTCTATTCACTACTACGAGCGCGATGATATGACTCGTAGTCCCTGGATGTCTGGTTTGAGCAATTGCGGAAGCATATTGAGCGCAGATCCGAGTAGTCGATGTGCGGTTTTTCAATTCGGTGCTCGGAATCTGGCCATCATACCTTTTCATCAGGCTGGGGACGATTTGGTGATGGACGACTATGGGTCTGATTCGGACAGTGAGAACAGGCTTAACGAAGCCCTTCAGACTGAGAATGTTGGACAGAGGCATCAGACCCCATATGCGTCTTCCTTTGTCTTGCCCCTGACGGCATTGGACCCTTCTATCCTTCACCCCATAAGCCTGGCTTTCCTCCACGAATATAGGGAGCCGACTTTTGGCATATTGTACTCACAAGTTGCAACTTCAAATGCCCTTCTTCACGAACGGAAAGATGTTGTCTTCTATACGGTATTTACGCTCGATTTAGAACAACGTGCTTCTACAACCTTGCTTTCCGTTAATAGATTGCCTAGCGACTTGTTTAAAGTGGTAGGTCTTCCACCTCCTGTAGGTGGATCGCTACTTGTTGGCCCCAACGAACTCGTGCATGTCGATCAGGCTGGGAAAACCAATGCAGTTGGAGTCAACGAGTTTTCTAGACAAGCTTCTTCGTTTTCCATGACAGACCAATCGGACTTGGCCCTTCGGCTCGAGAACTGTGTTGTGGAGCGTTTATCTGAGGACAACGGAGATCTTCTTTTGGCACTTTCCACAGGGGAGATGGCTCTAGTCAGCTTTAGACTCGATGGAAGATCAGTCTCGGGGATATCGGTCCGCCTCTTGCCCGCCAAAACAGAAAAGTTCTTGGCATCAACCGCCTCTTCTTCGGCTTTCCTGGGTGATGGGAAAATTTTCTTCGGTAGCGAGGATGCGGACTCTGTGCTGTTGGCCTGGTCTACAATGTCAGCGGCAACGAAGAAGTCTAAACAGAGCAGTTTGAGGGATTCGTCGGATGACGAGCAGAGTGAAGACGATACTTATGAAGATGACCTATACTCTTCGGTGCCTGATACAATGGGGAAAACATTACCGGTAAACTCGCCCGCTGTTGGGTCGGGTGACTTGAGGATTCACGACAAGCTGTTCAGTCTGGGGCCCATCAAAGATGTTGTGCTCGGAAAGAACCATGCCTTTCCGATCAGTGAGGGTGCTGCGGCGGCCGGGCCCTCTGAGCTTGAGCTAGTGGCAACTCAAGGTTCGGATGAAGCTGGCGCGCTGGTGGTTATGAAGCGGGAGATTGATCCTTATGTCGTAACTTCAATGCCGACAGAATCAGCAGATTCACTCTGGACGGTATCTTTGGCTCAAAAACCTTTGTCGGATAGCAATGAGCGAAAAATTCATGACTATGTCATACTGTCCAAGAAGGAAAGTTCTGATAAAGAGGAGTCTGAAGTATTTGTTCTTGGAGATGAATTGAAACCGTTCACGGCACCTGAATTCAACCAAAACCATGATTTGACGTTGGAGATTGGGACTTTATCGAGCAAAAATCGAGTGGTCCAGGTATTGCGGAACGAAGTTCGAAGTTATGACGCCGGTGAGTATCCCAGTCACTATTTTTCTCGAGCACTCGCTGATCATGTAAGATCTGGGACTGGCGCAGATTTACCCCATATGGGACGAAGACAATAGCGACGAACGAGTGGCTATTAGTGCTGCCATTTCGGACCCTTATGTTGCGATTATACGTGATGATTCTACGTTGCTACTGCTCCAAGCTGACGATAGCGGAGATTTGGATGAAATAACTGTGGTTGCAGACGCCCCAAATCACAAGTGGCTGTCCGCTTGTCTGTACACTGATAATTCTGCTTTCTTCAGCTTGCCTTCGGAAAGCATATTCTTGTTTCTGTTGAACCAGGAGCACCAACTATGTGTAAGTGCGCCCGAGTCTCATCTTTGTGTGTTTGCTAGTACTGATGAACTGAATCAGATTCACCGGCTCCCTGACGCAAAACTAGTGTCAACCATCGAAGGAGTTGGGTGTTTACCACCTATTTTATCAAGCGAGCCCCCGAAGCGATCTACTACACGCGAAAATCTGATTCAGATGGCTGTTGCAGATCTTGGTGACTCGCATAGCAGCCTGCCATACTTGATTGTATGAGATATTTTCGACTCTTATGGAAACATACTAACATCGTCCCATACAGCTACGAACGGAAGATGATGATTTAGTGGTGTACAGACCGTTTTTGACCGGAACTACTTCCGAAGACCTAACTGGTTTGAGATTCATCAAAGAGGCAAACCACGTTTTACCAAGGATTTCCACTACACAGGGAAACCAAGAACGAGGCTCGCTTCGACTCCTATCAAACGTCTCTGGCCATAGCGGAATTTTCATGCCTGGGCCTTCTGCTGGCTTCATTTTTCGAACCTCAACTACATCGCCCCATTTCATTCGCCTGCGAGGAGGCTATACCAAAGGGTTAGGCTGCTTTGATTCCCCTGACAAAGGCTTTGCTTATCTCGATTCAGAAGTGCGTTGTTGATCTTCCAAGAATTGTAGTGCTTTATACTAAGATTCGGAATCTAGGGCATCGTTCATCTAGCCAAGATCCCAGATGGGACACAGCTTGGCCACCCATGGGCATTCAGGAAAGTGCCAATAGGGGAGCAGGTTGATCAGCTAACCTACTCAATCGCATCTGACACGTATGTCCTGGGTACCTGCCATAGATCAGCGTTCAAGTTACCAGATGATGATGAACTGCACCCCGAATGGCGTAGTGAAGGTCCGTAACTTTCCCCCCGCTTCTGGAGGCAAGCTAATCGACAATAGATATTTCTTTCCTTCCGGAAGTGCACCAAAGTTCGCTCAAGGTCGTCAACCCGGCAACGTGGTCAATTATTGATAGGTATGTGGTCAGACTGCAATGTGCTATTCAGAACTACTGAACTGATAGAGTGAAGCTACTCCCTAGAGCTTGCCGAACATATAATGGCTATAAAGACCATGAGCTTGGAAGTCTCTGAGATCACACATGAACGCAAGGATATGATTGTGGTGGGTACCTCGCTGGCGCGTGGAGAGGACATACCCTCTCGAGGTTGCATATATGTCTTTGAAGTCATCAAGGTGGTTCCGGACCCAGACCAACCGGATACGACCCATAGGTTGAAGCTCATTGGAAAAGAGCCTGTCAAGGGAGCCGTGACTGCGCTGTCCGAAATCGGTGGCCAAGGCTTTTTGATTGCTGCGCAAGGACAGAAGAGTATTGTTAGAGGTCTAAAGGAAGATGGAAGTCTTTTGCCTGTCGCATTCATGGACATGCAGTGCTATGTCAGTGTGATTAAAGAACTCAAGGGGACCGGAATGTGTATCCTCGGAGATGCAGTGAAGGGCCTCTGGTTTGCTGGCTATTCGGTATGTTTATCTTGTTTCAAACAAACGAATCCCTCTTAACAGGTCTGCGCCTATAGGAAGAGCCCTATAAAATGAGTCTCTTTGCAAAAGACCTGGACTATCTCGAAGTCCAAGCAGCAGATTTCCTGCCCGACGGTAACAAGCTACTCATCGTCGTTGCTGATAGCGATTGCAACCTCTACGTACTCCAATACGACCCCGAAGGTGAGCTGACATCCGAAGCAAAGGGCCTCCAACCTCTGACCATCCACAGACCCAAACTCATCCAACGGCGACAAACTGCTCAACCGCAGTAAATTCCACACCGGCAACTTTGCCTCAACCGTAACCCTCCTCCCACGCACCCTCGTCTCCTCTGAACTCGTCATGTCCGACACAAACGAAATGGACATTGACAACGTTGCCCCCATCCACCAGGCCCTCATAACCTCGCAAAATGGCTCCATTGGCCTAGTCACCTGCGTCCCCGAGGAATCCTACCGGCGCCTTTCGGCCCTCCAATCCCAGCTAACAAACACCCTTGAGCACCCATGCGGCCTCAACCCGCGCGCCTACCGCGCTGTCGAGAGCGACGCCAGCGCGGGGAGAGGTATGCTCGACGGCAATCTGCTCTTCCAATACCTGGACATGAGCAAGCAGCGAAAGGTTGAGATTGCGGGGAGAGTCGGCGCCAAGGAATGGGAGATCAAGGCGGATCTTGAGGTTGTTGGGGGTGATGGGCTTGGGTATCTTTGATCGTTTAGCCGGATGCGGATACAGAGCGCTTAAAAATGTTCTTATCTCGAATCAATTTTTAAGGACTTCAGAGGACCAATTTGCAGCCGCACGCACGGAGCATTCTACTGCTTATAGTACTTAGCTTAGGATCTCGAACTTTGTTATCTGATGCTAGTAGCTGGGCAAAATGGGTCCCATCTATCTGTTGATTAGTTCATTAAAATCCAGATTATCACACAGCATAGCCCCGTCTAGCAGCTACAGGAGTGCACGCATTACTAACCAATGCTCCTGGACTAGTCATGTTGATTAGTATATTAAACGTCTCGAAAATGCTCTTGCACTCTCGTTCCTTTTGGTCGATTTAGCTGCCTGCCTGCCATCTACCCTCATGTCCATTCCAATGCAACCACCCATTTACCAACCCAGCCCGGCAGAAAACAACCAGCATATGCGGGGTAATTATAATAAGATGGGACGGGAAATACAAGAACATTTAGGATAATAAGGAAGCCAAAACGGAAGTTATCTTTTCGCATGCACAAGAAGATGCCATATGCCCTAAACGGCCAGCCGAATCTTGTTACTCCTGGAAGATCATCAAGATTTGTTTTTTTGGAGTTCCCTTGCCCAAGAGAGGAGAAGTATAATCTCCAGACAAAATAAATATATGCACGAGATGAAAACAGGAAGAGGGCCCTCCGTGACCATAACGCAGAGCAAGGAATTCGAGCAAGAACAATAAGAATGGAGAAATCAAGACAAAAAGGAGACCAAAGGGGTAATCCAGTAGACTCCGTCGCGCCATTACCCAACCACCCAATAGTCATGCCCATAACCGTACATGTCCTGCAAAACATAAAAAAAAAGAGCATATATCATAGTATGAGAAAACTCCTGAAAACATGCCCATCCAGATGGACGTTCGAGAGCAATAGCAAAAGTTCGGCATGGCAGAATATATAAGCACAGCTGAAGAATGTAGCACGCCGATACTACTGTACTTAATATAAACAAGAAGCACAGCGGGGTTATCGTAATTGACCTTTCTGTCGTCTTAGAATACGTCCTCCGCAGCGAAGTACCGTTTGCTTTGACCTCGCGCGGTAACGTATTTCATTTGGGGCATATTGGTGTGATGTACCACGTGTGGGCGGTACACAGCATCAACGGGCGGTTGCCAATCCTCTAAGCCCAGGGGGAAGTATTCATATAACATATCAGCACTTTCGCTCGGAAACGGCAGGGTGGAAGCAAAATGCTGCTGGAAATTCGAGGCGCCAACCAAGGGAGCTGTAGCGGAAGTGCTCCTTGATTGCGTTTGAGGTGCAGAATGAGAAACCTTGTGCCTTTTAGCTGGTCGCCCAGACGAATCAAGACCTGAATGTCTAGAAGCGAGATCGCTTGATATTGGCGGAGGTTGGGATTGGTGGAGGTGTGTCAGGTCGGAGGCATCGTCATCCACGAGAGACAGATTGATGGGAGCTGCGACGGTGCTTATGCGTCTATGGTTCTCTATTGGCCGTGAGAACTCTGGACTAGGCTGCGAGTAAAGTGACGAGTGAGGAAGCGTCGTGGAAGGGACTGTTGCATTGGCCGGGGCTGCGATCTGCGTCCAGTCCGGGGAAGCTTGTTGAGGAACCACGTTCGGTTGCGATGCTGATGTTTCCGGGGAGCTGCTCTTTATACCAGTCTTTCTACCTAGACTGGTAGTAGCATGCGGTCCGGATTCGCTCGGCGAGCTTCGATTAAGGCTATTACTTGCAGCGGCCTGTGCATTCTTCCTGGAAGCAGCAGCACTACCACTCAGGGGTAGATCCTTCCTAGACTGGAAATTGCGGGGACTGCGGCCACGGACAATAACCGGCCCAGAGTGGACCTCGCAAATGGAGGTTTTGAGACCTGTGGACAAAGTTGCCATGACCCTGAGTTTAACCACAAAGTGTTGTTGAAGTTCCTTTCTGCGCCCATTATTTGCGGTCGCGACGCGAAACTGAAGACGCTTCCAAGCTATGGGAAAAGTGGCGTAATCCGCATCGAGATCCTGTCCAGCCATCATATCCAGCGTGAAAGCTGGAGGTTCCTTCTCGGCCTTTGGAGTGGTGCCCTGGGTACTATTTTCTGTGTTCTCACTGTTTGTATTTCCGTTCGCAGCGGGGGTTTTCCAGGGCACGGAAATGATTTTAACCGGGTTCCCTTCCACCGATTCAGTGGCTGACACGGTCAGTTCCTGCGCAACAATCGGTATCCGATCACCAGTTTCCGTCATGATATAGCGCAGTCCGCGAGGAAGGGTTACGGAGCCTGTGATCTGAAATAAATTCCGCCGGTAGCAGGTCAATTCCGCTCCTTGCTGAGGCGGCGCATTTTCTGCAGGGGATGTCGTCCAAGGCGACTCGGCAAGAAAAAACATGCCATGCAGCTGGGCCGAGACAGAGATCGAGGTACGCCGGAAAGAATAGTCGAGTAGTGTCCAGGGATATGCGGGTATTGAGAAGCTCAGTAGCTTGTTATTGTGATCGATGGATGAGTCGGCAGGCTGTTCGGCTGGAGGGGCGGATTCGAAAGGTGTCATCATATCCGTGAACGGATCTTCGAAACCTGAGAACCGCTTGAGCGATTCCTGCGGCAATGGGTGATGGGCGAAGGCCAGTTCATCGCTAAAGCTTATTAGTGGAAATAGCAGTTGAGACCAGGAAAGTCACGCACCTAACGAATGTCTCGGAGTCGAAGTTGGAACGCTGATCGGGGATGTCTATTCCAGACAAGGCATTGAGATAATCCGTGCCTTGAATATTTAAGGATAGCGGGGAAGCCAGGTAGGGCAGTGGCATGGCCTCAAAGCCGTCCATGGCTAAGGCTAAGCTGGAGAGCGGCAGTAACGACCGACTTTATGGATGCGCAAGTTCTGAACCGGACGCGAATATGGTAAAGAGTGAGAGAGGAGCGACAACCCCGGGGAAAGAATCCTTTTGTAAGAGAAGAAGGCTGCCGGACAGGCGACAGAATGGCTAGAGATGGAGACCTTTACTCATAATATTGGCGTCGGCGGCGGCAGCAGCAGCTCAAGGGGGATGAGAAGAAGAAGGGAGAAAACTTGGAGGAAGTAAGTAAAGTATACAAAATCGTTGGCAGAGGGAAAAGGAAGACGATGTCGTCCAGGACTTGAGTCTTGAATGGCGCCGAGTGGATCGGCCGCCCCCGAAGTCAGAAGCAGTCAGGAAGAGAGAGCACGTTAGTGGGGATCGCAGCTAGCGGCAAAGTCAAAAGACTAAGAAGCGCAAGACCCCAGGAAGGAGAACGATCCGGAGAGAGGCTAGCACTAGGACGATAAAGGCAGAGATAACAGGAAAGCAGACGGAGCCGGCGAATCTACTCTGGGAGCTAGACCAGGCAGACGAGAAGATGATGAGGCGCGGGATTGGGAGTTAGGAACTTGGGACTTGGACGGTGGAGAGCAGTGAGGAAGTGGAACTGGAGAGAGCGCAAGCCTGCAGTGGCCCAGTGCCAGTGAGTGGGCGGTTTAGTTGACTGAGCAGTGGAGAGGGACCGCTGGATCGGGCTTAGTGGCTTTCCGTAGTGGACGGCCCCAGACTCTCCCAGCGAGCGAACTACACGAGCCGGAGACGGACACGGCCTGCTGTTTGTACCTCAACCTCGATCATTCTTTGCATCTCTGTTCACCACAATAGTACCCTTTATACAATAGTAGCTATTATGGTCAGTTCAAACGTGTATCTACAGATACCCTCCGAGTCGCCAGGCTGTACTTTGTACTCTGTAAGCGAGCACCTGAAAGTTACGGACCTTCCGGATTAGGCAGGTTTCCACCGACTAAGTTTATTAAGTCGCTCCACCGCAGGACTGGGGAAGTCTGTATATACTGCTCTCTGCATATATGATAACACTCTGATGCTATCAGCTAGCAGGGGCGCATGCATGATAATAAGATTGTCAATGTCCGAGTCCAATAATACTCGGCTATGCGAGGTTAAACGCGCACAATTGGGGCATACAACGTATTGACTTCGACTTATTCAGCCTTCTTACTCCAGACGTGAACGATAATGGAGGAGCCCTGAATGGCACAGGTCTCGTACCCATGGATCGGAAGACGGCGGACCTCCTTCCTGAAAGCAGCACACGCCCAGCAAAGTTCTGGTGTCTGCATCTCATTGTCACCAGCTGACCGCATCGATTGGCGCAAATAGAGATTGATCGGCGGGGTCTGGCTGACATGCATTGCGATCCTTTGCCCTGAAAGTCCCTGAGGTGCGCTGGCCTCCGATGTGGATGTGGATGTGCTGCCCCAGGCTTCCAGTTCCAGTTCCAGGCCGTCTCGACCAAGTTCACCCAGACCTCACCACCACACCACTTCCCATTCCCAATGATGGCCCACTATCGCGCACTCAGCAGTCGCCACTAATTTGCGACTACTATTTATCCTCAGAGCTCATGTGTTCAGCCTGAGTGATTTAAGATTTGCCACGGGGACACTCGCAGTCGCACAACGTTGTTGCCCAGCGAGAAGGCGCCAGGCAGTGATTGGGCCGGCTTAACCGTCGCTAGTCCAAGCAGTTGCTGCATGTCGTGATTAATCTTCCTCTCTTATTCAAAGAGGCAGGCATGCAGAAGCAAAAACGCGCCCAATACTACGCTTCAATGCGTCGATGCAGGTTGAATGCCTCGTGTCTTCCAGAATCTTTCTAGAATCGCATCCTGGATCCTTCAACGTCTCTACCTCGTTTGCATGTGATTCCCCGCCACGCATTAACAGGCGGCGTTATTTTATCGCTTTTATCGTCATTCTCGCTCTGATGGAATCACTGGCTTCATTGTGGAACCTCTGAGCTCTGACCGTCTTTCTCAAATTCCAAAAGCCCAAAAGAGCATCTTGTACGGTCACAATGGTGGCAGTCGGCCACGGTCGGTTTCTCGATATCAACAGGTCGAGACAAGACTCGAGGATCTGATCTGACGTGTCGAAGAGATCAAGAGAAGCATGCTAGAAAACAATGGAAGCGTCCATCACTGCTCAACGGGGCTCTCCGATCATCAAAGGTCGCAGGCTTGCAGGCCGTGAATCCTGCAGATAAGCACAGGATGAGGTCGTTCGGAACGCCAAGGCCACTCAGGCCCCAGCCAAGGATTTGCTGCATTCCAGCATCTCCATTCTTCATCTCCATAATCAGCGAACAAGAATTAATTGCTGCCGCCATAAGAAGCCAAAATTGAGAAAAAGACAAAAAACGATTTCATTTGCTGTCAGGAAACTGTGAGGATGACCCACACGCACATCATCCCATCCCCATCCTCATCCTTATCCTGATCCCTGTTCTGCAAACGGCCGAAGAGAGGAGCTCAAAGCATCGGCACTGGACAGACGCGCTCAGAGGTCTGGACAAACCAATCATGTCAGGAACCCAACCTCGCGCGAAGCTGAAAACGCATCCGTCTCACAGCTGTGAGGGACCAGGGACGGCACCCTATCGGATTCTCTCCCTGACATCTTCCTCTTCGTTCGCAATCTCTCTAGGCTCACGGCAGCCCTCCAGGACAACCCAACTCATTCGTCGTGCGGGAACTGGAAACGTTCGAACTCCCTAGCCTCTCAAGGGCATCGGATGCTCGCCTTGACGTCTCAGCTAAGAAACTGCCACCAATCCTGCGCGGCGCCACAAAGCGCACAGGCTTCAAAAAAGACTTCATACTGCTTAGTCTCGTCGCTACGATTCGTCTGAATCGCGTTCCTGACCTGCACTCGATCAATGCAGATCATCCGTAACCTGCGCTACGATCGTCCTCGTTCTGCCCTCAATCTTGGTGGATAGAGGATAAGAATACTCCAGCCGGCGTCTCCGTCGGGTCCGATGGAGTCATGGACCATCGTCGAGTCATGAAGCCTTGCTGCATAATAATTGGCTGCTGATCTCGTACGGAGGACATGACGACTGATCAGCATATCTTTTAATGATCTCGTTTCACAAATATCCAGGATTGTCGCTCTGTAGGTAGGACTCTACGTAACTGGTTAGTTCCCCTCATACTCAAGTCAGCCTTGAGTCAGCCTAGAAGATCTTCCTACCCCGGATACGCTGTTACCGTTTTATCTATGGACTGACCATGTGTAAAAAGACGAGTCCAACGACGACCTATTTTGTATGTACGCACACAAGAACATACCTCGCTGGCTATCCTTGTATATGCATTGCCCCAAACGGCTTTTCGTACACTACAATGGTATAAAGAATGATATATAACAAACTGATCAAAATGGGGGTATACAAGAAGATCATATGTCGCGTCTGTTAGGTTCTCGCCCCATTTCAAGTTCCAGATTAAGGCCCGGGCACCATCGTCCACGTCGCCGCGTCACAATTGACCTCTTCAAAGCTATGCAGCGTGCTAAATCCTAGCTCTGTCAACCAGTCAAAATTACTATCCGCATCCACCTGCAGGTACGAGCGTTATCAGCACGGGGTACAAGGATTTCATGCAGAAATAGGAAAGAGAGAGAAGGAAAAAAGGAAACATACGCAATCGATAACAACGGCCTCAGCGCCCTGCCGTCGAATCTGCTTAATCGCTAGCAAAATCAACCCCTGCAAAAGCGTCGCATATTCTCCGACCGAGGGCGAAATCACAGGCGAGGATACGCCCCCCGTCGAAGCATGCGTGGCTTTCATTGCCGGCATGTGCTCCGCCAGATTCGCGCGCTCATTGTAAATGACCACACTGCCGAGGATGGCCCCATCGTGCGGCCGTCTCGCCCGGATGATCCCACAGTGCGGCGCTCCACCTAGGGCAAGTTTATAGATGTCGACTACGCCCTGCCGGGAATTAGTCCTGACATGATCGATGATCGAGTCAGCATAGTCCCAACCGTGAACGAGATCGTACGTCGCGTCTGCGCTTTGCAGGCTGTGGACTAGGCCGTCGGGCTGCGTCCAGGATTGCAAGTTGCGGAGGACGACGCTGCATACGGGGCGGAAGAGGGCTGTGTTCCAGCCTAGGTTGGCGAACCATTGGCGTAGTTGCTTGCGCTCGACGGGGTTGGCGGCCGGGATGCCCAGGTAGATTCCTGGGAGGCGAGAACCGAGTTGGAAGCGCTTTAGCCCCTTGCGCTGAAGGAGGGTCCGGATAGCGCGGTTGTGGAGGGAATTCCCGATGGAGAGCTTACGTCTTGAGGGGTCGACGATCAGTGACCCGATCACCCCTGTGCCTGTGGTTCGGAAGAAATAGGTCGAGCAGAAGCCGTATAGGGCTCGGGTGGTACTGTTTCGGACGACAAAGTGAGCCTCATCGATGTCTTCTCTGCGTAGAATGAAGCTGTTGGGCGTTACGCCCAGTAGTTCCGAGCGTTGGCCCCGGCTATCTTCTCTCGCAGTAGTGAGGAGGGTTTCCAGGGCGTCAGAGTCTCTTTCCTCGTTCCAGTTTTCCACAAGCCAGTGTTGCCTTGCTTGGTGGAGCTTGTGGCTGCGGTTGAAGGAGCCCGGCAGCGATCCTTTGGGCGTTAACTCTCCGTACAGGACTTTGACCAAGGCTTCCAGGGCCGTGTCCGTGAAGTCATATGTGCAAAGATAGGTCCCGACACTTGCATCCATGGCGAAGTCGTATGGCGAACTAGCGCCAACCACAATCAAAGGCTTTTCCAGCGGCTCGCCAGATGGGGTAAACTGTGACCTACAGATCATAGATACATGTTTGGTAAAACCTTGCTGGTAGATGTTCCTGACAGCATCAGCGGTGACGACGAGGATGGCGCTCGCGCGGTCAATAAGACTTTCATGGATCGGGCGAACTCCGCTGGAAGTGTAGGATGTGTGCAGGACACGTCCGTTTCGGTGACGTGACAGTGACCTTCCTAGTTCCTTGAAGACACTTTCACTCGCAGACAGCCTATCTCTTTCTACCGCTAGCGACATCTCTAATTGCTCAGTCACTGAGCGAGATACGGCAGACGCTGGCAGAGGGTTTACCAGTGGTGTCAGTAGCAGAAGTTCTTCATTGGGACTGAGGATGTTGGAAAGAGGCAGCAGGTTGTTCTTGTCGCGCACAACTGAAATGGAGTTGCTGTAAGCTCTTGTTGAGAGATTGGTGTGTGATGGCTGCATCTGAGTGAGTGAAGGAACGCCTCCAGGGTTGAGGGCCTGCTCCCACGAAGTACATCTCTCCTTCATGGCCAAGACCCTGCGCAGCGATTGTTCTATCCGAGCCTGGCTGATGATGTTGTTTTCTACACCAAGCTTCAAACCGTTGATTGCTTCCTGTTGCACCTGGAATGACCTGCACAACAGTACTAGATCGCAACCTGCGTTATTGGCCATCACGGTCCCGCCGCCGACGCCAATATTATGTGTGAGGGCTTCCATCTCCAGGCATTCCGACACAACAACACCGTCAAACTTCATGTCTTTTCTAAGCAAGTCGCCAACGACCTGTTCGCTCAGGCAGGCATGCATAACGTTGACTCCGGCAGACGACATGGAAACACCGCCCACCATCATGGCATCGAGTCCATTGATGATAGCGTTCCGAAATGGGACAAGTGCAGTCAAACTGAGCTGCTCCAAGGATTCCGTGATGATGGGTACGTCAGTCTGAGAGCCTAGGAACTCTAAATTCCCGTACGAAGGAAAGTGCTTGCCGCAAGTGGCCAAGCCAGCTTGCTGATAGCCTTTCATGAACTCTACTCCGTACTGCGACACTTCTTGTGGATCATCGCCGCAAGTACGAACGCCCATCAATTGACTCCGTACATTCGTCAAGACGTCAAGCACAGGCCCAAGGATGAAGTTGACCCCAACGGCTTTGAGCTCTTGAGCTGTAGCGAATGCGACATCATGGGCTAGAGCTTTTGACCCTGTTGCCGTGATACCCATTGCACTTGGGAACTGCCGGATATAGATCTCATCGTAAAGACTGTTCACCCCGCCGTTCTCCTGGTCCAGGGCTATGAGTAATGGCACAGGATGGCCAGCATTCCGGGCGATTGTTTGCAACTCCAAAACTAGCCGGGTCGCCTCCTCTGCAGCTATTCCGGGTTAGCCATCGCAGTGTCAATTATGAGACGAGAAGATAATTGATAGCGAGTTTACATTTCAAGTTCTTCGCGGTGAGCAAAACTGAGCCTAGATGGTAATCCTGAATGAGAGACCGAATCTCGGGGCTAACTGACGTTCCATCAAAGCCCATCATGAAGAGTTGCCCCATCTGCCTGTCGACAGAACATGGTAGCCACACGGTTAGCAACAAGTGCTGATAGTTGCAACAAGTCGTTTAGAAAGGACAAAGCAAAAAAAAAGGTCAAGGATGACGACATAGCTGACAAAGTAAATGCACAAATTGGGCAGGTGCAACTGATGCCAAGATTCAGATCGTACCTGTCAAGATTATTGTCCCAGCCAGGCGGCAGCACATCCTCCTTGGGGGCCATTCCGGCCCTGGACACCCGTAAGGAATGCCGGGCCAAAGCCTATACGGCGGGGAGGCTCAGCGTGGCCCACACTCTTCAGTCAGGGCCGAGACTCTGTGTCGGGGGAATGACAGCTCGGGATGAGAAGTGACAGCGATGTTGATGCTGACAGCTGATAACAGCCAGCAACAGCACCGGCCGTTGGCTTAAGCTCCCTGTTGGCCGACGCTACCTCGGTAGCAGCTCGCGCGAAAAGCTAGCCGGGGCGAGTGAGCAGCTCCAACTGTGAAACGACAAGGACTGCATGAAGATTGGATAGGAGGCAAAGCACAAACAACGGCGTCTGTCTCGCAGACAATAACGTGGTAACGAGCCTAAAGCAGTAGGTTGAACGTGGCGCTAAATTCCGATCCAAGGGGGTTGGAGCTTTGGAGGGCAGGTATGACGCTCATTCGTGGTCTCGAATCCACGTTTGATGAAGCTGAGAACGTGTGGGGTGAGGATATCAGTCACGTGCCTCCGGGGAAGCTGACGGTACAAGTGGAACTGGTCACTCCTTGACAGCCGGGAGAGAGTGGAGTTTGGTACGTACGTATTTTACAGCACGCCATACAGTTACCAACATAACAGCCTGTATCACCCGTTTTCCCACTCGATGCGTGCAGTCACCGGTCATCTGAAGGCGAATACCAATACCACGTCACGGCAGCACTGATGGCAGAGGGTTGCACGGCAAGTTGCAGCCAGTTCCAGTTTCCCCGGAGTTCAGGTTTGGCCGAAATTCGAATGCAACCGCCCTCCTGTGCTGGTTCTGCTTTGGGTCTAGTGTGGGCCGACTGATAGCGGCCAGATGCCACCTGCAACTGTAACATGAAGCTATTCACTGGCCTGCCACCACTTCACTCTCTTATCTTCAAGCTTCGAGTACTCTCAATTCGCTGTCAGCCAAGGCTCTTCACAAGCCGGAGTACACGGCCATTCAAAGAAGCAAATTGAGGCGTGCCGGGGCCGGCTTTGAATTCCAATGACGCTGGCATCATTCCTCGACCATGTCCATTCCAACCCCCTTCACGAATGACCGTGCAGCTTCATTCAGTAGGAGCATTATTGTATGACCATACAGCAACCTCAAAACATGACTCCACACGATGTCATCATGGCGTCTGCATTATCTACTATCTTCACAACCTAACAGGTGAAGGAGTGAAGGGGCAGCTTGAAGAGGCAGGTGAATCCATAGCAGGACGACCAGTAGTAGTAGCCCATGGTAGTGTCACGCTCCACCTGGAAGGGCTGATCCAGAACGTGGATTCACTGGGATTGTAACAGGACCATCGGTGACAAAGCGGCTGCCCACCTCGTTATACCATCCGTTATAACCTCCCTCATGCGCCCGCGCTGTTTCTTTTCGGCAGCTCATCCAGACCCGGAACTTTACTTACTTACCAGACCTCCAGTCTTTGCTATTTGTACTAAACAATTGATCGACTCGCTGCTCGGAGCTCATTGCAGTCCATCTGATATCAGCTTCCATACTCGGTGACGCAGTGTCTCAAAGCTTATCACCATGTATGTCCCGAGCTGCCCGTTGAGCTGACCCCATACTAACAATGGTCTAGGAGAGTTATTATCCGTGAAACCTCTCTGCAGGCCTCAGAGTACATCGCTGATTATATCATCAGTAAGCCCACTTACCTCAGCACCTTTCAAAGAAGTCCCTAACCTTACTATCCAGGCCGCATCAAGACGTTCAAGCCTACAGAGAACAACCCGTTTGTGCTCGGCCTTCCAACCGGCAGCAGCCCTGAAACCATCTATAAGACCCTGGTCCGTCGTCATAAAGCTGGAGACATCTCGTTCAAGCATGTCGTGACTTTCAATATGGTATGCCTTGTGATCAAACAAACCAGAATGTCGCTTACAAGAATAGGATGAGTATGTCGGGCTTCCCCGAGACCACCCCGAATCATACCATAGCTTCATGTACAAGCACTTCTTCTCCCACGTGGATATCGGTCCGCAGAACATCAACATCCTCGACGGAAATGCTCCGGACCTAGCTGCCGAATGTGCTTCTTTCGAGGCGCGCATTGCTCGCTATGGTGGCATCGAGCTTTTCCTAGGCGGAGTGGGATCTGATGGCCACATCGCATTCAATGAGCCCGGCTCATCCTTAAACAGCCGCACTCGCGTGAAGACCCTGGCGTTCGATACCATCTTGGCAAACTCTCGATTCTTCAACAACGACATGAGTCAAGTTCCACGAAGAGCCCTGACGGTTGGCATACGCACGATTATGGAGGCGCGTGAGGTTGTGATCGTGGCAACCGGCGCTCACAAAGCATTAGCGCTCAAGGAAGGCCTCGAGGGTGGTGTGAACCACATGTGGACCATCTCTTCGCTCCAGTTGCACCAGTATCCCTTGATTGTATGTGACAGCGACGCAACACTAGAGCTCAAGGTCAAGACGGTCCGCTATTTCGAGTCCATCGAGAAAGCCGGGACCGATGCGCGCACTCAGGGTCCGCCCCTGGTCTATCGGCCTAGAACTTACGTCCCTGCCCCGATGGCAGTCGACAAGGCCCAGCAAGAGTTGACCCCGGCCGCGACCCCAGATAAGACCTCAAAGGACCTTAGGATCAACACAGATCTCACCAAGGCGTTTGATGATGAGGAGCTCACACCCGACAGCATGTCATCTCGCATGGTCGATTCAGCTGTCGGAGGTCTCGACGCAACTCTGAAAGGTGATCTCATGTTCGACCGCATGGGTTCGCGGCTGTCAGCTCACTAGTTGATTTGCAAATAAGGATCATGAAAAGCGAGGGAAATTGAGATTATGCGGTGGTAGCTTGCTGGACCGAGTTCAACGCAGATGCGGTTTTCTTTTGGCTAACACATATTTCTTTTTGCGTTATTTCCTATTTCTATGACAAATGCTAGATATGATCATAGATTGACAGCTTGGTATGGTGTTCCGGTTGCTATTTGGGGTAGTAGCATTTAGAATGGTCAAATGAAATGTATCCTATATTGTGTTCAAGTTGTTACATGCCATGTTTATTTTGTTTATTGTATCCTGCGTGAACTCGGACATGGCTTCAAGGCATGTCCCTGGCAATATTAATAAATCTGATATAGTTCTTGGAGCTTCCAACCCCAACGCGGGCCTCGAGACCCAGCCTTCAGGCTACCTATTAGCAGTGCAGGGGACTCGTTTGATAACAGTGTCGTAGTTCCGTTTGGCAGCAGTCTTGATGTTTCGCTTGATAGTAGTGCCGCGGTTTCGCCTAACGAAGGGTGCGAGCGTTGGCAATACTTGAGCAGACCATAGAAGTAGCATTGACTTCAAATCGTATGTAATGAATGACCAGATAAAATATATTAAGAATTTTAGATTATTAAATTCCTGAGCTTGAAGAACTTCGTCTTGAAAAGGAACGATAAATGAAATGATACAAAATTGAATGGACATACCAGACAATGTACTAACCATGCGTTAAATATGTTGGAATATCCTTGAAAAATAGTGATCATCAAAGTTGGATTTCGACCACAGCCAAGATTAGGGATTTTGACCATAAGTCAGAACAATCCTGTGAATGTATCAGAATACCCTCGAGTAGTGGGGTCAAAATGAAGGGGTTTAGCCATGGTTAAAACAACTCTGTGAATATGTTAGAATATCCTCAAGGAGTAGTAGTTTCGACCACGGTTAAAAAAGAAGCATTTCGACTATGGTCAAACCCCTTCTGATAAAGAGAAGAAGAAATTGAATGGGCCCCCAGTACGGCAGGGAGCGCAGGGCATCTGTATCTGCATTGGGCTTCTGTCGCAGCTTGCGCAGGCCATGGACGCCGTATATCACTATAGGCCGTGTCATTTCATTATTGTGGCCACGGTCAGGACTGCTTACTATAGATGATGCTGTTGAGCGTGTTGATGAATTCGGCGATGTATCTAGTATGCTCATAGTCTTGTTTGACATTATCAGTGTTAGCCTTATGCTGTTGCTGTTGGGAGTCTATCGACCATGGACCTGCTCGCAGAAGCTCGCGTGAGTCAGCGGCTGAAGCTTGTTGGCGTAAGCGGGCCATGGTCGACGTGGAGACTTACTTAGAGCTCGAAGTTACAGGACCCCAGAAGGGATCTTTGAAGCTGGTCCAGTGTATTCTTAAGCCCTTGTATTAAACAGATGATAGAGAACGTCACGTGAAAGGACGGACAATACCTTCCAAAGTTGTAACTTCCCGTTGCATCCAACTTGGACAACCAACTTACTTCTTCCTTGAATTGACCATTGTACCGCTTATCCACCGGTCTGCCACATCTGATATGGGATGCACGCGGAATCATCATATGCCAAATACCTGAAACGATTTGGATGCGGCAAATGCCCGAGACCCACGGGACAGATTCGTGGCATATTGGGGGAAGAGGATTGCAGCTATAACGCCATTCAAATCTGATTTAAAATCTGCCGTCCAGACGAGTCCGATACAGCGGCCATTCGACTCAATTCTATCTAGGCCAGACAATGGAACTCAGTCTACAGCGCCATCCACATTCGCAGCGGTTCCAGATTTTTCCATCTCAGAGGATGAACTCACCAAGATGCATTTGGAGAAATGGCCGGCATACAATGAGCGGACTTGAACAAAGGAGAGCCTCTACTGTCCTGGGCATTTCCTAGTCTCTACCCATCGGGTAAAACAGAATTACTACACCAAGACAGCGCCAGGTTACGTTCAATGCCTATGCTACGCACCTACTCAAATACAAATATGGACGGTTCTGTCGACATGAAGTATGGATCTTTACAGTCTTTAATCTAATCATGAGGCAGCGAGCAACTGGACTAGCCGAGACCTATCTCCGCCGCCACAATGAGTTGAGCCAACTATCAGTGGAAGAGATTCGCAGCGCCTTTATCGACTCTGAGCCAGATTCCAAGGTCCTTCGATCAGTCACTGGATTCGCAAATTTGGGGACAGGTACCAGACCATACTGGGACGGCTGCCATCAAGAACTAAAAACGTACATCAAATGCCTTGGCCCTTGTCACTTGTACATCACATTATCGCCCGCTGATTCCTGGTGGGATGATTTAACGAAGCATCTTCCCCAAGGGAGGAAAACACAAGAGAATCCACTCATTATTACACAGTGGTTCGTCATTCGCTGTAACGTGCTCATCCACACCCTCCTCAAACCGAAATTCACATAACAGACTACTGGCTGCGATATGAATGGTGGGGGGTGGGGAAGGGCTCTACGCATTTACACGCATTATTCTGGTGCTACGGGGCACCAGATACTGACAATTTATGTGCAATAAATTCCCAAGATACACGTGAGAGATTGATAGCATTGGGGAAAGTGAATTACTACTATAACACCATTTAGTTCCGATATAAAGTCCGCCGTTCAAACGAGTCCGATCTGAAAGCCATTTACAGAACAACCCAATACTTTGCAAAATCTTGGCACGATTGTGAACCACGTCCGACATTATACATGCACTCCTCACTATTGTTTACGAGATGACAGATGCCAGTTTGGATTTCGCCACGCCATATCCAGTGACGCACAGTTGCTCAAAAAGAACAATAACTCTCCCTTGACCTTCTTGCGAGCGAGGAATAACGAGGATTTGAATGCGTTTAATCGCGTGTTGAGCATGTCGTGACTCGCGAATTCCGATATCCGTTCAACAATTGGCACTAGGGTATTGATAATGTACCTCACAAAGTCAGCAACTGCAAACGAACGCAAAACCGACTCTTGGTCGCGAGGTTATTGAGAGCATCGGAATCAAGGTCAACACTTAGAGAACCATGACCACCATTATCGAGAGAATGTTCGGTTCCTTGATTTCAGAACGAGATTAGTGCACCCAAAAAGTCTATCACATGATACTACAGCTACCACTGTCATCCGGAAGCCGCGAAGTCATACGCCTCGATTGTCAACCTCTTATTCACCAGGCCAGACAGCATAAAGACACTGGAACCCATGGAGAATCTGCTTACACAAAATATCTCAAGCGGCCCGAACATCTTGAAAATCTGACACTGCTGGAGTACCTCCGCAAGTACACGTTCAGCAAGCCTGATCAAATGGCCAGGCGCCAGAAGGCCCTTGATCAAGTGATCAGCAACTATCCAATCCTACGACAAGAATGTGGAGAGAGGAATATGCAAGGGTCAAGCTAATGCTACACCATCCCCGTAGACAACTACGAGACCTCCTTCTACACGAAGATGTACCATGTGAGGATTTTTATGATGCGTATCTATACTGCAATGTCGAGGCACATAACCATCCCATGGATGGTTATTTTCGGGTTGAAGGGGAAGATGATGACGATGAGGACTTTGAACACCAAAGACAAGCCGAGCTATTGCATAATTTTGGGGATGTTGAAAAGCTGGGAGATCGCGGTATTGGTCGCACCTACGACTGGACGATGCATATCTAAGAAGGACTGGATATTCAATTTTGGGAAAACACAAAGTTAACTTTCTACTACCACGAACGTCGACGGCCGCCTCTAGGCGGGATCTCAATTTAGACCAGGGCCAAGCATATGACATCGTCATCAACCATTTTGAATCGAACGATCAACGACAGGCAAATGAGCCTTGGCGGAGCGGGGAACAGGCAAGACATTTGTCATCCAGTTGATTTGCTCGGATTTGGCCAAAAAAAAAAAAAAAACAACACAGGACCGCCCCGGGTCAGTCGCGCGGCTCCTAAAAGGCATAGCTGCTTTTAACATCTGGGGTTCTACCATACACGCTTTGTTATGCCTCCCAATCAACACCACAGGACCCTACATAGGGGCAACAAAGGAAGAACTGGCGAAAATAAGAGACAGCTTCAGGGGAGTAAAGTATCTCATTATCGATGAAAAGTCAATGATGGGCCTCGAACTACCTCCGTCCTATCCAATTGCAGCCTGAGACACTAAACCTTCGCAACCGGCATCCAGTCTTACGCACTGTTTTCGCAGCCAACTCGACATCAGAAGTGGTTCAGGTCGTCTTGAAGCACGCAAGGGATGACGTAGGGTCATTGAATCCCCCAACGGTGACCGTCACTCATTTCGACTGTTTCTGTTTCAACAACCACCAAGTTCATTGTTGCCCTCTTGTATTATTGCCCTTGACCAAACAAA